>NW_022142689.1:0-2500 GCF_007565055.1 Rhinopithecus roxellana
GTTAGGTTGGTTAGTAGGGTTAGGGTTAGGGTATGGTTAGGGTTAGGGTAGGGTGAGTGTCAGGGTTCGGCCCCGCCACCGCCCGGGACCTGCCACGCCCCCGTCCCGCCCCCAGCCGCCTCCTGGCCACGCCCCCCCGGCGGCGGGGGCCCCGGCCGGCGGCGCGCGCGACTTACCTTCCGCGAAGCGGTTCCCGGCGGCCGCTAGGCCCGCGCCCAGCGCCATTTTTTCGCCCTCGGGCCGCTCGGAACGCCCCCTGGCGGCATAGGGTTTGGGTTAGGGTTAGGGTTAGGGTTAGGGTTAGGTTAGGTTAGGGTTAGGGTTAGGGTTAGGGTTGGTTTAGGGTTAGGGTTAGGGTTAGGGTTAGGGTGAGTGTCAGGGTTCGGCCCCGCCCACCGCCCGGGACTGCCACGCCCCCGTCCCGCCCCAGCCGCCTCCTGGCCACGCCCCCCGGCGGGCGGGGCCCCGGCCGGCGGCGCGCGACTTACCTTCCGCGAAGCGGTTCCCGGCGGCCGCTAGGCCCGCGCCCAGCGCCATTTTTTCGCCCTGGGCCGCCGGAAACGCCCCCTGGCGGCATAGGGTTTTGGTTAGGGTTAGGGTTAGGGTTAGGGTTAGGGTTAGGGTTAGGGTTAGTTGTTGGGTTAGGGTTAGGGTTAGGGTTCGGGTTAGGGTTAGGGTGAGTGTCAGGGTTCGGCCCCGCCCACCGCCCGGGACATGCCACGCCCCCGTCCCGCCCCCAGCCGCCTCCTGGCCACGCCCCCCCGGCGGGCGGGGGCCCCGGCCGGCGGCGCGCGACTTACCTTCCGCGAAGCGGTTCCCGGCGGCCGCTAGGCCCGCGCCCAGCGCCATTTTTTCGCCCTCGGGCCGCTCGGAAACGCCCCCTGGCGGCATAGGGTTTGGGTTAGGGGGGTTAGGTGGTTAGGGTTAGGGTTGTTAGGGTTAGGGTTAGGGTGAGTGTCAGGGTTCGGCCCCGCCCACCGCCCGGGACCTGCCACGCCCCCGTCCCGCCCCCAGCCGCCTCCTGGCCACGCCCCCCCGGCGGGCGGGGGCCCCGGCCGGCGGCGCGCGACTTACCGCGAAGCGGTTCCCGGCGGCCGCTAGGCCCGCGCCAGCGCCATTTTTTCGCCCTCGGGCCGCCGGAAACGCCCCTGGCGGCATAGGGTTTTAGGGTTAGGGTTAGGGTTGGTTAGGGTTAGGGTTAGGGTTAGGGTGAGTGTCAGGGTTCGGCCCCGCCCACCGCCCGGGACATGCCACGCCCCCGTCCCGCCCCCAGCCGCCTCCTGGCCACGCCCCCCCGGCGGGCGGGGGCCCCGGCCGGCGGCGCGCGACTTACCTTCCGCGAAGCGGTTCCCGGCGGCCGCTAGGCCCGCGCCCAGCGCCATTTTTTCGCCCTCGGGCCGCCGGAAACGCCCCCTGGCGGCATAGGGTTTGGGTTAGGGTTAGGGTTAGGGTTAGGGTTAGGGTTGGGTTAGGGTTAGGTTGGGTTAGGGTTAGGGTTAGGGTTAGGGTGAGTGTCAGGGTTCGGCCCCGCCCACCGCCCGGGACATGCCACGCCCCCGTCCCGCCCCCAGCCGCCTCCTGGCCACGCCCCCCGGCGGGCGGGGGCCCCGGCCGGCGGCGCGCGACTTACCTTCCGCGAAGCGGTTCCCGGCGGCCGCTAGGCCCGCGCCCAGCGCCATTTTTTCGCCCTCGGGCCGCCCGGAAACGCCCCCTGGCGGCATAGGGTTTGGGTTAGGGTTAGGTTAGGGTTAGGGTTAGGGTTAGGGTTAGGGTAGTTAGGGTTAGGGTTAGTGGGTTAGGGAGGGGATCAGGGTTCGGCCCCGCCCACCGCCCGGGACTGCCACGCCCCCGTCCCGCCCCCAGCCGCCTCCTGGCCACGCCCCCCGGCGGGCGGGGGCCCCGGCCGGCGGCGCGCGACTTACCTTCCGCGAAGCGGTTCCCGGCGGCCGCTAGGCCCGCGCCCAGCGCCATTTTTTCGCCCTCGGGCCGCTCGGAAACGCCCCCTGGCGGCGGGTGGGTTGGGTTAGGGTTAGGGTTAGGGTTAGGGTTAGGGTTGGGTTAGGGTTAGGGTTAGGTTAGGGTTAGGGTTAGGGTTAGGGTGAGTGTCAGGGTTCGGCCCCGCCCACCGCCCGGGACATGCCACGCCCCCGTCCCGCCCCCAGCCGCCTCCTGGCCACGCCCCCCCGGCGGGCGGGGGCCCCGGCCGGCGGCGCGCGACTTACCTTCCGCGAAGCGGTTCCCGGCGGCCGCTAGGCCCGCGCCCAGCGCCATTTTTTCGCCCTCGGGCCGCTCGGAAACGCCCCCTGGCGGCATAGGGTTTGGGTTAGGGTTAGGGTTGTTAGGGTTAGGGTTAGGGTTAGGGTTAGGGTTGAGTGTCAGGGTTCGGCCCCGCCCACCGCCCGGGACATGCCACGCCCCCGTCCCGCCCCCAGCCGCCTCCTGGCCACGCCCCCCCGGCGGGCGGGGGCCCCGGCCGGCGGCGCGCGACTTACCTTCCGCG
>NW_022142690.1:0-8450 GCF_007565055.1 Rhinopithecus roxellana
TCCCCGCCCCCCGGCGATGGGGGTCCGCCAGCCACGGGGGGGCGTGGCGTGCGGCGGCTGGCGGCCCCGGATCGCGGGGGGGCGGGTCTCCCGACCCCCGCGATGGAAGCCCCCTGTCGTGGGGGCCGTGATGTGGGGCGTCTTGGGGCCCATAAGTAGTTTAACTGCCTGTGGTATTCAGAGTAATAATATAGTTATTACACATCAATGATCGATTTTCAAAATTCTCAATGGTACTAATCATAGGATACCATTATTCACTTTCATTATTTTAAGTACCTGATTATGCAATCTTAGTATTAATTATTAATATTAATATTAATGAACAATATTATTAGTCCCTAATATGAATCCTAATTTTCTTACTCGCATCTCTTTGTTTTGATTTAAGTAACATTCATGGCGGATATTATGATTTGAAAATTAATGGTCATATTCATATGAATTACCATTCCAAATCGTTAACATTTTAATCCACCATAAATTTTTATGAAGTTTATTGTGATCATTAATATCGATTATTAGTATTCATATTTAATATATTTATTAATATTAATAATTGATTGTTGCTGATATCCACCAGGGGGAGGATGTTGCTACTTAAAACATCACAAAAGATGTACACTCACCCAATGATATTGCTTCAAATTTCCGTCCAGTAGGGAATATAGACAGGCAATATTGCTGGGAGTAGACACACAGCTGGGATAATGTAATTAATCTTTAGGAGGAAGATTGCGATATGATTCCCAATATAGACGTGGCGTGGCGGCGGCTGGCGGCCCCGGATCGCGGGGGGGCGGGTCCCCCGCCCCCCGGCGATGGGGGTCCGCCAGCCGCCGGGGGGGCGTGGCGTGGCGGCGGCTGGCGGCCCCGGATCGCGGGGGGGCGGGTCCCCCGCCCCCCGGCGATGGGGGTCCGCCAGCCGCCGGGGGGCGTGGCGTGGCGGCGGCTGGCGGCCCCGGATCGCGGGGGGGCGGGTCCCCCGCCCCCCGGCGATGGGGGTCCGCCAGCCGCCGGGGGGGCGTGGCGTGGCGGCGGCTGGCGGCCCCGGATCGCGGGGGGCGGGTCCCCCGCCCCCCGGCGATGGGGGTCCGCCAGCCGCCGGGGCGTGGCGTGGCGGCGGCTGGCGGCCCCGGATCGCGGGGGGCGGGTCCCCCGCCCCCGGCGATGGGGGTCCGCCAGCCGCCGGGGGGGCGTGGCGTGGCGGCGGCTGGCGGCCCCGGATCGCGGGGGGGGGGTCCCCCGCCCCCCGGCGATGGGGGTCCGCCAGCCGCCGGGGGGGCGTGGCGTGGCGGCGGCTGGCGGCCCCGGATCGCGGGGGGGCGGGTCCCCCGCCCCCCGGCGATGGGGGTCCGCCAGCCGCCGGGGGGGCGTGGCGTGGCGGCGGCTGGCGGCCCCGGATCGCGGGGGGGCGGGTCCCCCGCCCCCCGGCGATGGGGGTCCGCCAGCCGCCGGGGGGGCGTGGCGTGGCGCGGCTGGCGGCCCCGGATCGCGGGGGGGCGGGTCCCCCGCCCCCCGGCGATGGGGGTCCGCCAGCCGCCGGGGGGCGTGGCGTGGCGGCGGCTGGCGGCCCCGGATCGCGGGGGGCGGGTCCCCCGCCCCCCGGCGATGGGGGTCCGCCAGCCGCCGGGGGGCGTGCGTGGGCGGCGGCGGCCCCGGATCGCGGGGGGGCGGGTCCCCCCCCCCCGATGGGGGTCCGCCAGCCGCCGGGGGGGCGTGGCGTGGCGGCGGCTGGCGGCCCCGGATCGCGGGGGGGCGGTCCCCCGCCCCCGGCGATGGGGGTCCGCCAGCCGCCGGGGGGGCGTGGCGTGGCGGCGCTGGCGGCCCCGGATCGCGGGGGGCGGGTCCCCCGCCCCCCGGCGATGGGGGTCCGCCAGCCGCCGGGGGGGCGTGGCGTGGCGCGGCTGGCGGCCCGGATCGCGGGGGGGCGGGTCCCCCGCCCCCCGGCGATGGGGGTCCGCCAGCCGCCGGGGGGGCGTGGCGTGGCGGCGGCTGGCGGCCCCGATCGCGGGGGGGCGGGTCCCCCCCCCCGGCGATGGGGGTCCGCCAGCCGCCGGGGGGCGTGGCGTGGGCGGCGGCTGGCGGCCCCGGATCGCGGGGGGGCGGGTCCCCCGCCCCCCGGCGATGGGGTCCGCCAGCCGCCGGGGGGGCGTGGCGTGGCGGCGGCTGGCGGCCCCGGATCGCGGGGGGGCGGGTCCCCCGCCCCCCCGATGGGGTCCGCCAGCCGCCGGGGGGCGTGGCGTGGCGGCGGCTGGCGGCCCCGGATCGCGGGGGGCGGGTCCCCCGCCCCCCGGCGATGGGGGTCCGCCAGCCGCCGGGGGGCGTGGCGTGGGCGGCTGGCGGCCCCGGATCGCGGGGGGCGGGTCCCCCCCCCCGGCGATGGGGTCCGCCAGCCGCCGGGGGGCGTGGCGTGGCGGCGGCTGGCGGCCCCGGATCGCGGGGGGCGGGTCCCCCGCCCCCCGGCGATGGGGGTCCGCCAGCCGCCGGGGGGGCGTGGCGTGGCGGCGGCTGGCGGCCCCGGATCGCGGGGGGCGGGTCCCCCGCCCCCGGCGATGGGGGTCCGCCAGCCGCCGGGGGGGCGTGGCGTGGCGGCGGCTGGCGGCCCCGGATCGCGGGGGGCGGGTCCCCCGCCCCCGGCGATGGGGGTCCGCCAGCCGCCGGGGGGGCGTGGCGTGGCGGCGGCTGGCGGCCCCGGATCGCGGGGGGGCGGGTCCCCCGCCCCCCGGCGATGGGGGTCCGCCAGCCGCCGGGGGGCGTGGCGTGGCGGCGGCTGGCGGCCCCGGATCGCGGGGGGCGGGTCCCCCGCCCCCCGGCGATGGGGGTCCGCCAGCCGCCGGGGGGCGTGGCGTGCGCGGCTGGCGGCCCCGGATCGCGGGGGGCGGGTCCCCGCCCCCCGGCGATGGGGGTCCGCCAGCCGCCGGGGGGCGTGGCGTGGCGGCGGCTGGCGGCCCCGGATCGCGGGGGGGCGGTCCCCCGCCCCCCGGCGATGGGGGTCCGCCAGCCGCCGGGGGCGTGGCGTGGCGGCGGCTGGCGGCCCCGGATCGCGGGGGGGCGGGTCCCCCGCCCCCGGCGATGGGGTCCGCCAGCCGCCGGGGGGGTGGCGTGGCGGCGGCTGGCGGCCCCGGATCGCGGGGGGCGGGTCCCCCGCCCCCCGGCGATGGGGGTCCGCCAGCCGCCGGCGGGGGGTGGCGTGGCGGCGGCTGGCGGCCCCGGATCGCGGGGGGGCGGGTCCCCGCCCCCGCCCCCGGCGATGGGGGTCCGCCAGCCGCCGGGGGGGCGTGGCGTGGCGGCGGCTGGCGGCCCCGGATCGCGGGGGGGCGGGTCCCCGCCCCCGGCGATGGGGGTCGCCAGCCGCCGGGGGGGGTGGCGTGGCGGCGGCTGCCCCGGATCGCGGGGGGCGGGTCCCCGCCCCCGCGATGGAAGCCCCCGTCGTGGGGCCGTGATGTGGCGGCGTTTGGGCCCTAAAGTTTAAACTGCCTGTGGTATTCAGAGTATAATATAGTTATTACACATCAATGATCGATTTCAAAATTCTCAATGGTACTAATCAAGGATACCATTATTCACTTTCATTATTTTAAGTACCTGATTATGCAATCTTAGTATTAATTATTAATATAATATTAATGAACAATATTATTAGTCCCTAATACAATCCTAATTTTCTTACCCGCAGCTCTTTGTTTTGATTTAAGTAAATTCATGGCGGATATTATGATTTGAAAATTAATGGCCATATTCAATGAATTACCATTCCAAATCGTTAACATTTTAATCCACCATAAATTTTTGAAGTTTATTGTGATCATTAATATCGATTAGTATTCAATTTAATATATTATTAATATTAATAATTAATTGATTGTTGCTGATATCCACCAGGGGAGGAGTTGCTACTAAAACATCACAAAAGATGTACACTCCCAATGATATTGCTTCCAAATTTCCGTCCAGTAGGGAATAGACAGGCAATATTGCTGGGAGTAGACCACACACTGGGATAATGTAATTAATCTTTAGGAGGAAGATTGCGATATGATGCCCAATATACGTGGCGTGGCGGCGGCTGGCGGCCCCGGATCGCGGGGGGCGGGTCCCCCGCCCCCCGGCGATGGGGTCCGCCAGCCGCCGGGGGGGCGTGGCGTGGCGGCGGCTGGCGGCCCCGGATCGCGGGGGGCGGGTCTCCCGCCCCCCGGCGATGGAAGCCCCCTGTCGTGGGGGCCGTGATGTGGCGGCGTCTTGGGGCCCATAAGTAGTTTAACTGCCTGTGGTATTCAGAGTAATAATATAGTTATTACACATCAATGATCGATTTTCAAAATTCTCAATGGTACTAATAAGATACCATTATTCACTTTCATTATTTTAAGTACCTGATTATGCAATCTTAGTATTAATTATTAATATTAATATTAATGAACAATATTATTAGTCCCAATACGAATCCTAATTTTTCTTACCCGCATCTCTTTGTTTTGATTTAAGTAACATTCATGGCGGATATTATGATTTGAAATTAATGGTCATATCTATGAATTACCATTCCAAATCGTTAACATTTTAATCCACCATAAATTTTTATGAAGTTTATTGTGATCATTAATATCGATTATTATATTCATATTTAATATATTTATTAATATTAATAATTAATTGATTGTTGCTGATATCCACCAGGGGGAGGATGTTGCTACTTAAACATCACAAAGATGTACACTCACCCAATGATATTGCTTCAAATTTCCGTCCAGTAGGGAATATAGACAGGCAATATTGCTGGGAGTAGACACACAGCTGGGATAATGTAATTAATCTTTAGGAGGAAGATGCGATATGATTCCCAATACAGACGTGGCGTGGCGGCGGCTGGCGGCCCCGGATCGCGGGGGGGGGGTCCCCCGCCCCCGGCGATGGGGGTCCGCCAGCCGCCGGGGGCGTGGCGTGGCGGCGGCTGGCGGCCCCGGATCGCGGGGGGCGGGTCCCCCGCCCCCCGGCGATGGGGGTCCGCCAGCCGCCGGGGGGGCGTGGCGTGGCGGCGGCTGGCGGCCCCGGATCGCGGGGGGCGGGTCCCCCGCCCCCGGCGATGGGGGTCCGCCAGCCGCCGGGGGGGCGTGGCGTGGCGGCGGCTGGCGGCCCCGGATCGCGGGGGGGCGGGTCCCCGCCCCCCGGCGATGGGGGTCCGCAGCCGCCGGGGGGCGTGGCGTGGCGGCGGCTGGCGGCCCCGGATCGCGGGGGGGCGGGTCCCCCGCCCCCCGGCGATGGGGGTCCGCCAGCCGCCGGGGGGGCGTGGCGTGGCGGCGGCTGGCGGCCCCGGATCGCGGGGGGCGGGTCCCCCGCCCCCCGGCGATGGGGGTCCGCCAGCCGCCGGGGGGGCGTGGCGTGGCGGCGGCTGGCGGCCCCGGATCGCGGGGGCGGGTCCCCCGCCCCCCGATGGGGGTCCGCCAGCCGCCGGGGGGGCGTGGCGTGGCGGCGGCTGGCGGCCCGGATCGCGGGGGGCGGGTCCCCCGCCCCCCGCGATGGGGGTCCGCCAGCCGCCGGGGGGGCTGGCGTGGCGGCGGCTGGCGGCCCCATCGCGGGGGGGCGGGTCCCCCGCCCCCCGGCGATGGGGGTCCGCCAGCCGCCGGGGGGGCGTGGCGTGGCGGCGGCTGGCGGCCCCGGATCGCGGGGGGGCGGGTCCCCCGCCCCCCGGCGATGGGGGTCCGCCAGCCGCCGGGGGGCGTGGCGTGGCGGCGGCTGGCGGCCCCGGATCGCGGGGGGGCGGGTCCCCCGCCCCCCGGCGATGGGGGTCCGCCAGCCGCCGGGGGGCGTGGCGTGGCGGCGGCTGGCGGCCCCGGATCGCGGGGGGCGGGTCCCCCGCCCCCCGGCGATGGGGGTCCGCCAGCCGCCGGGGGGCGTGGCGGGCGGCTGGCGGCCCCGGATCGCGGGGGGGCGGGTCCCCCGCCCCCCGGCGATGGGGGTCCGCCAGCCGCCGGGGGGGCGTGGCGTGCGGCGGCTGGCGGCCCCGGATCGCGGGGGGGCGGGTCCCCCGCCCCCCGGCGATGGGGGTCCGCCAGCCGCCGGGGGGCGTGCGTGGCGGCGGCTGGCGGCCCCGGATCGCGGGGGGGCGGGTCCCCCGCCCCCCGGCGATGGGGGTCCGCCAGCCGCCGGGGGGGCGTGGCGTGGCGGCGGCTGGCGGCCCCGGATCGCGGGGGGGCGGGTCCCCCGCCCCCGGCGATGGGGTCCGCCAGCCGCCGGGGGGCGTGGCGTGGCGGCGGCTGGCGGCCCCGATCGCGGGGGGCGGGTCCCCCCCCCCGGCGATGGGGGTCCGCCAGCCGCCGGGGGGGCGTGGCGTGGCGGCGGCTGGCGGCCCCGGATCGCGGGGGGCGGGTCCCCCGCCCCCCGGCGATGGGGTCCGCCAGCCGCCGGGGGGGTGGCGTGGGGCGGCTGGCGGCCCCGGATCGCGGGGGGGCGGTCCCCCGCCCCCGGCGATGGGGGTCGCCAGCCGCCGGGGGGGCGTGGCGGTGCGGCGGCTGGCGGCCCCGGATCGCGGGGGCGGTCTCCCGCCCCGGCGATGGAAGCCCCCTGTCGTGGGGGCTGTGATGTGGCGGCGTCTTGGGCCCATAAGTAAGTTTTCTGCCGTATTCAGAGTAATATATAGTTATTACACATCAATGATCGATTTTCAAATTCTCAATGGTACTAATCATAGGATAATTATTCACTTTCATTATTTTAAGTACCTGATTATGCAATCTTAGTATTAATTATTAAATAATATTAATGAACAATATTATTAGTCCCAATACGAATCCTAATTTCTTACCCGCATCTCTTGTTTTGATTTAAGTAACATTCATGGCGGATATTTTGAAAATTAATGGTCATATTCATATGAATTACATTCCAAATCGTTAACATTTTAATCCACCATAAATTTTTATGAATTTAGTGATCATTAATATCGATTATTAGTATTCATATTTAATATATTTATTAATATTAATAATTAATTGATTGTTGCTGATATCCACCAGGGGGAGGATGTTGCTACTTAAAACATCACAAAAGATGTACACCCCCAATGATATTGCTTCAAATTTCCGTCCAGTAGGGAATATAGACAGGCAATTGCTGGGAGTAGACACACAGCTGGGATAATGTAATCTGTTAGGAGGAAGATTGCTATTGATTCCCAATACAGACGTGGCGTGGCGGCGGCTGGCGGCCCCGGATCGCGGGGGGCGGGTCCCCGCCCCCGGCGATGGGGGTCCGCCAGCCGCCGGGGGGCGTGGCGTGGCGGCGGCTGGCGGCCCCGGATCGCGGGGGGGCGGGTCCCCCGCCCCCCGGCGATGGGGGTCCGCCAGCCGCCGGGGGGGCGTGGCGTGGCGGCGGCTGGCGGCCCCGGATCGCGGGGGGGCGGGCCCCCGCCCCCCGGCGATGGGGGTCCGCCAGCCGCCGGGGGGGCGTGGCGTGGCGGCGGCTGGCGGCCCCGGATCGCGGGGGGGGGGTCCCCCGCCCCCCGGCGATGGGGGTCCGCCAGCCGCCGGGGGGGCGTGGCGTGGCGGCGGCTGGCGGCCCCGGATCGCGGGGGGGCGGGTCCCCCGCCCCCGGCGATGGGGGTCCGCCAGCCGCCGGGGGGGGCGTGGCGTGGCGGCGGCTGGCGGCCCCGGATCGCGGGGGGGCGGGTCCCCCGCCCCCCGGCGATGGGGGTCCGCCAGCCGCCGGGGGGGCGTGCGTGGCGGCGGCTGGCGGCCCGGATCGCGGGGGGGCGGGTCCCCGCCCCCCGGCGATGGGGGTCCGCCAGCCGCCGGGGGGGGTGGCGTGGCGGCGGCTGGCGGCCCCGGATCGCGGGGGGGCGGGTCCCCCGCCCCCGGCGATGGGGGTCCGCCAGCCGCCGGGGGGGTGGCGTGGCGGCGGCTGGCGGCCCCGGATCGCGGGGGGCGGGTCCCCGCCCCCCGGCGATGGGGGTCCGCCAGCCGCCGGGGGGGCGTGGCGTGGCGGCGGCTGGCGCCCCGGATCGCGGGGGGGCGGGTCCCCCGCCCCCGGCGATGGGGGTCCGCCAGCCGCCGGGGGGGCGTGGCGTGGCGGCGGCTGGCGGCCCCGGATCGCGGGGGGGCGGGTCCCCCGCCCCCGGCTGGGGGTCCGCCAGCCGCCGGGGGGCGTGGCGTGGCGGCGGCTGGCGGCCCCGGATCGCGGGGGGCGGGTCCCCGCCCCCCGGCGATGGGGTCCGCCAGCCGCCGGGGGGCGTGGCGTGGCGGCGGCTGGCGGCCCCGGATCGCGGGGGGGCGGGCCCCCGCCCCGGCGATGGGGTCCCCAGCCGCCGGCGGGGGGTGGCGTGGCGGCGGCTGGCGGCCCGGATCGCGGGGGGCGGGTCCCCCGCCCCCCGGGATGGGGGTCCGCCAGCCGCCGGGGGGGCGGGTGGCGTGCGGCGGCTGGCGGCCCCGGATCGCGGGGGGGCGGGTCCCCCG
>NW_022142691.1:0-28287 GCF_007565055.1 Rhinopithecus roxellana
TTGTCCCTATTACTAATCATAATTTTCTTACCTGCATCACTTTGCATTGATTTAAGAAACATTCATGGCGGATATCATTATTTGAATATTCATGGGATATTAATATTAATTACCATTCCAAATCGTTAACATTTTAATCCACCCTAACTTTTTACGAAGTTGATTGTGATCATTAATATCGATTATTAGTATTAATATTTAATATATTTACTAATATTAATAATTAATTGACTGTTGCTGATATGCACCAGGGGGAGGATGTTACTAACTCAAACATCAAAAAGATGTTCACTCACCCAATGATATTGCTTCAAATTTCCGTCCAAGAAAGGAATATAGACAGGCAATATTGCTGGGAGTAGCCACACACCTGGGATAATGTAATTAATCTTCAGGAGGAAGATTGGGATATGATTCTCAATATAGACGTGGCGTGGCGGCGGCTGGCGGCCCCGGATCGCGGGGGGCGGGTCCCCCGCCCCCCGGCGATGGGGGTCCGCCAGCCGCCGGGGGCGTGGCGTGGCGGCGGCTGGCGGCCCGGATCGCGGGGGGCGGGTCCCCCGCCCGGCGATGGGGGTCCGCCAGCCGCCGGGGGGCGTGGCGTGGCCGTGGCGCCGCCCCGGATCGCGGGGGGCGGGTACCCCGCCGCCCGGCGATGGAGGCTCCCAGTCGTGGGGGCCGTGTTGTGGCATCCTCTTGGGGCCCACAGGTAGGTGGACACTGCCTGTGGTATTCTGAGTAATAATATAGTTATTACACATCAATAATCGATTTTAATAATTCTCATTGGTACTAATAGGATACCATTGTTAATTTTCATTATTTTAAGTACCTGATTATGCAATCTTAGTATTAATTATTAATATTAGTGTTAATGAACAATATTATTTGTCCCTATTACTAATCATAATTTTCTTACCTGCATCACTTTGCATTGATTTAAGAAACATTGATGGCGGATATCATTATTTGAATATTCATGGGGATATTAATATTAATTACCATTCCAAATCGTTAACATTTTAATCCACCCTAACTTTTTACGAAGTTGATTGTGATCATTAATATCGATTATTAGTATTAATATTTAATATATTTACTAATATTAATAATTAATTGATTGTTGCTGAAATGCACCAGGGGGAGGATGTTACTAATTCAAACATCAAAAAATGTTCACTCACCCAATGATATTGCTTCAAATTTCCGTCCAAGAAAGGAATATAGACAGGCAATATTGCTGGGAGTAGACACACACCTGCGATAATGTAATTAATCTTCCGAGGAAGATTGGGATATGATTCTCAATATAGACGTGGCGTGGCGGCGGCTGGCGGCCCCGGATCGCGGGGGGCGGGTCCCCCGCCCCCGGCGATGGGGGTCCGCCAGCCGCCGGGGGGGCGTGGCGTGGCGGCGGCTGGCGGTCCCGGATCGCGGGGGGGCGGGGGATGGCGGCGGCTGGCGGCCCCGGATCCCGGGGGGCGGGAACCCCGCCGCCCGGCGATGGAGGCTCCCAGTCGTGGGGGCCGTGTTGTGGCATCCTCTTGGGGCCCACAGGTAGGTGGACACTGCCTGTGGTATTCTGAGTAATAATATAGTTATTACACATCAATAATCGATTTTAATAATTCATGGTACTAATAATAGGATTCCATTGTTAATTTTCATTATTTTAAGTACCTGATTATACAATCTTAGTATTAATTATTAATATTAGTGTTAATGAACAATATTATTTGTCCCTATTACTAATCATAATTTTCTTACCTGCATCACTTTGCATTGATTTAAGAAACATTCATGGCGGATATCATTATTTGAATATTCATGGGATATTAATATTAATTACCATTCCAAATCGTTAACATTTTAATCCACCCTAACTTTTTACAAGTTGATTGTGATCATTAATATCGATTATTAGTATTAATATTTAATATATTTACTAATATTAATAATTAATTGATTGTTGCTGAATGCACCAGGGGGAGGATGTTACTAATCAAACATCAAAAAAGATGTTCACTCACCCAATGATATTGCTTCAAATTTCCGTCCAAGAAAGGAATATAGACAGGCAATATTGCTGGGAGTAGACACACACCTGGATAATGTAATTAATCTTCCGGAGGAAGATTGGGATATGATTCTCAATATAGACGTGGCGTGGCGGCGGCTGGCGGCCCCGGATCGCGGGGGGGCGGGTCCCCCCCCCCGGCGATGGGGGTCCGCCAGCCGCCGGGGGGCGTGGCGTGGCGGCGGCTGGCGGTCCCGGATCGCGGGGGGGCGGGGGATGGCGGCGGCTGGCGGCCCCGGATCCCGGGGGGGCGGGAACCCCGCCGCCCGGCGATGGAGGCTCCCAGTCGTGGGGGCCGTGTTGTGGCATCCTCTTGGGGCCCACAGGTAGGTGGACACTGCCTGTGGTATTCTGAGTAATAATATAGTTATTACACATCAATAATCGATTTTAATAATTCTCAATGGTACTAATAATAGGATTCCATTGTTAATTTTCATTATTTTAAGTACCTGATTATACAATCTTAGTATTAATTATTAATATTAGTGTTAATGAACAATATTATTTGTCCCTATTACTAATCATAATTTTCTTACCTGCATCACTTTGCATTGATTTAAGAAACATTCATGGCGGATATCATTATTTGAATATTCATGGTGATATTAATATTAATTACCATTCCAAATCGTTAACATTTTAATCCACCCTAACTTTTTACAAAGTTGATTGTGATCATTAATATCGATTATTAGTATTAATATTTAATATATTTACTAATATTAATAATTAATTGACTGTTGCTGATATGCACCAGGGGGAGGATGTTACTAACTCAAACATCAAAAAGATGTTCACTCACCCAATGATATTGCTTCAAATTTCCGTCCAAGAAAGGAATATAGACAGGCAATATTGCTGGGAGTAGACAACACCTGGGATAATGTAATTAATCTTCAGGAGGAAGATTGGGATATGATTCTCAATATAGACGTGGCGTGGCGGCGGCTGGCGGCCCCGGATCGCGGGGGGGCGGGTCCCCCGCCCACCGGCGATGGGGGTCCGCGCCGCCGGGGGCGGGCGTGGCGGCGGCTGGCGGCCCCGGATCGCGGGGGGGCGGGTCCCCCGCCCCCGGCGATGGGGGTCCGCCAGCCGCCGGGGGCGTGGCGTGGCGGCGGCTGGCGGCCCCGGATCGCGGGGGGGCGGGTCCCCCGCCCCCCGGCGATGGGGGTCCGCCAGCCGCCGGGGGGGCGTGGCGTGGCGGCGGCTGGCGGCCCCGGATCGCGGGGGGGCGGGTCCCCCGCCCCCCGGCGATGGGGGTCCGCCAGCCGCCGGGGGGGCGTGGCGTGGCCGTGGCTGCCGGCCCCGGATCGCCGGGGGGCGGGTACCCCGCCGCCCGGCGATGGAGGCTCCCAGTCGTGGGGTGTTGTGCATCCTCTTGGGGCCCACAGGTAGGTGGACACTGCCTGTGGTATTCTGAGTAATAATATAGTTATTACACATCAATAATCGATTTTAATAATTCTCATTGGTACTAATAATAGGATACCATTGTTAATTTTCATTATTTTAAGTACCTGATTATGCAATCTTAGTATTAATTATTAATATTAGTGTTAATGAACAATATTATTTGTCCCTATTACTAATCATAATTTTCTTACCTGCATCATTTTGCATTGATTTAAGAAACATTGATGGCGGATATCATTATTTGAATATTCATGGTGATATTAATATTAATTACCATTCCAAATCGTTAACCTTTTAATCCACCCTAACTTTTTACAAAGTTGATTGTGATCATTAATATCGATTATTAGTATTAATATTTAATATATGTACTAATATTAATAATTAATTGATTGTTGCTGAAATGCACCAGGGGGAGGATGTTACTAATTCAAACATCAAAAAAGATGTTCACTCACCCAATGATATTGCTTCAAATTTCCGTCCAAGAAAGGAATATAGACAGGCAATATTCCTGGGAGTAGACACACACCTGGGATAATGTAATTAATCTTCTGGAGGAAGATTGGGATATGATTCTCAATATAGACGTGGCGTGGCGGCGGCTGGCGGCCCCGGATCGCGGGGGGGCGGGTCCCCCGCCCCCCGGCGATGGGGGTCCGCCAGCCGCCGGGGGGGCGTGGCGTGGCGGCGGCTGGCGGTCCCGGATCGCGGGGGGGCGGGGGATGGCGGCGGCTGGCGGCCCCGGATCCCGGGGGGGCGGGAACCCCGCCGCCCGGCGATGGAGGCTCCCAGTCGTGGGGGCCGTGTTGTGGCATCCTCTTGGGGCCCACAGGTAGGTGGACACTGCCTGTGGTATTCTGAGTAATAATATAGTTATTACACATCAATAATCGATTTTAATAATTCACAATGGTACTAATAATAGGATTCCATTGTTAATTTTCATTTTTTAAGTACCTGATTATACAATCTTAGTATTAATTATTAATATTAGTGTTAATGAACAATATTATTTGTCCCTATTACTAATCATAATTTTCTTACCTGCATCACTTTGCATTGATTTAAGAAACATTCATGGCGGATATCATTATTTGAATATTCATGGTGATATTAATATTAATTACCATTCCAAATCGTTAACATTTTAATCCACCCTAACTTTTTACAAAGTTGATTGTGATCATTAATATCGATTATTAGTATTAATATTTAATATATTTACTAATATTAATAATTAATTGACTGTTGCTGATATGCACCAGGGGGAGGATGTTACTAACTCAAACATCAAAAAAGATGTTCACTCACCCAATGATATTGCTTCAAATTTCCGTCCAAGAAAGGAATATAGACAGGCAATATTCCTGGGAGTAGACACACACCTGGGATAATGTAATTAATCTTCTGGAGGAAGATTGGGATATGATTCTCAATATAGACGTGGCGTGGCGGCGGCTGGCGGCCCCGGATCGCGGGGGGGCGGGTCCCCCGCCCCCCGGCGATGGGGGTCCGCCAGCCGCCGGGGGGCGTGGCGTGGCGGCGGCTGGCGGCCCCGGATCGGGGGGGCGGGTCCCCCGGCCCCCGGCGATGGGGGTCCGCCAGCCGCCGGGGGGCGTGGCGTGGCGGTGGCTGGCGGCCCCGGATCGGGGGGGGCGGGTCCCCCGCCCCCGGCGATGGGGGTCCGCCAGCCGCAGGGGGTGCGTGGCGTGGCGGCGGCTGGCGGCCCCGGATCGCGGGGGGGCGGGTCCCCCGCCCCCCGGCGATGGGGGTCCGCCAGCCGCCGGGGGGGCGTGGCGTGGCGGCGGCTGGCGGCCCCGGATCGCGGGGGGCGGGTCCCCCGCCCCCGGCGATGGGGGTCCGCCAGCCGCCGGGGGGCGTGGCGTGGCGGCGGCTGGCGGCCCCGGATCGGGGGGGGGGGTCCCCCGCCCCCCGGCGATGGCGGTCCGCCAGCCGCCGGCGGGGGTGGTGTGGCGGCGGCTGGCGGCCCCGGATCGCGGGGGGGCGGGTCCCCCGCCCCACGGCGATGGGGGTCCGCCAGCCGCCGGCGGGGGGTGGCGTGGCCGTGGCTGCCGGCCCCGGATCGCCGGGGGGCGGGTACCCCGCCGCCCGGCGATGGAGGCTCCCAGTCGTGGGGGCCGTGTTGTGGCATCCTCTTGGGGCCCACAGGTAGGTGGACACTGCCTGTGGTATTCTGAGTAATAATATAGTTATTACACATCAATAATCGATTTTAATAATTCTCATTGGTACTAATAATAGGATACCATTGTTAATTTTCATTATTTTAAGTACCTGATTATGCAATCTTAGTATTAATTATTAATATTAGTGTTAATGAACAATATTATTTGTCCCTATTACTAATCATAATTTTCTTACCTGCATCATTTTGCATTGATTTAAGAAACATTGATGGCGGATATCATTATTTGAATATTCATGGTGATATTAATATTAATTACCATTCCAAATCGTTAACCTTTTAATCCACCCTAACTTTTTACAAAGTTGATTGTGATCATTAATATCGATTATTAGTATTAATATTTAATATATGTACTAATATTAATAATTAATTGATTGTTGCTGAAATGCACCAGGGGGAGGATGTTACTAATTCAAACATCAAAAAAGATGTTCACTCACCCAATGATATTGCTTCAAATTTCCGTCCAAGAAAGGAATATAGACAGGCAATATTGCTGGGAGTAGACACACACCTGCGATAATGTAATTAATCTTCCGGAGGAAGATTGGGATATGATTCTCAATATAGACGTTGCGTGGCGGCGGCTGGCGGCCCCGGATCGCGGGGGGGCGGGTCCCCCTCCCCCGGCGATGGGGGTCCGCCAGCCGGGGGGGCGTGGCGTGGGGGCGGCTGGCCGCCCCGGATCGCGGGGGGGCGGGTCCCCCGCCCCCCGGCGATGGGGGTCCGCCAGCCGCCGGGGGGGCGTGGCGTGGCGGCGGCTGGCGGCCCCGGATCGGGGGGGCGGGTCCCCCGCCCCCCGACGATGGCGGTCCGCCAGCCGCCGGCGGGGGGTGACGTGGCCGTGGCTGCCGGCCCCGGATCGCCGGGGGGCGGGTACCCCGCCGCCCGGCGATGGAGGCTCCCAGTCGTGGGGGCCGTGTTGTGGCATCCTCTTGGGGCCCACAGGTAGGTGGACACTGCCTGTGGTATTCTGAGTAATAATATAGTTATGACACATCAATAATCGATTTTAATAATTCTCATTGGTACTAATAATAGGATACCATTGTTAATTTTCATTATTTTAAGTACCTGATTATGCAATCTTAGTATTAATTATTAATATTAGTGTTAATGAACAATATTATTTGTCCCTATTACTAATCATAATTTTCTTACCTGCATCACTTTGCATTGATTTAAGAAACATTGATGGCGGATATCATTATTTGAATATTCATGGGGATATTAATATTAATTACCATTCCAAATCGTTAACATTTTAATCCACCCTAACTTTTTACAAAGTTGATTGTGATCATTAATATCGATTATTAGTATTAATATTTAATATATTTACTAATATTAATAATTAATTGACTGTTGCTGATATGCACCAGGGGGAGGATGTTACTAACTCAAACATCAAAAAAGATGTTCACTCACCCAATGATATTGCTTCAAATTTCCGTCCAAGAAAGGAATATAGACAGGCAATATTGCTGGGAGTAGACACACACCTGGGATAATGTAATTAATCTTCAGGAGGAAGATTGGGATATGATTCTCAATATAGACGTGGCGTGGCGGCGGCTGGCGGCCCCGGATCGCGGGGGGGCGGGTCCCCCGCCCACCGGCGATCGGGGTCCGCCAGCCGCCGGGGGGCGTGGCGTTTCGGCGGCTGGCGGCCCCGGATCGCGGGGGGGCGGGTCCCCCGCCCCCCGGCGATGGGGGTCCGCCAGCCGCCGGGGGGGCGTGGCGTGGCGGCGGCTGGCGGCCCCGGATCGCGGGGGGGCGGGTCCCCCGCCCCCCGGCGATGGGGGTCCGCCAGCCGCCGGGGGGGCGTGTGCGTGGCGGCGGCTGGCGGCCCCGGATCGCGGGGGGGCGGGTCCCCCGCCCCCCGGCGATGGGGGTCCGCCAGCCGCCGGGGGGGCGTGGCGTGGCCGTGGCTGCCGGCCCCGGATCGCCGGGGGGCGGGTACCCCGCCGCCCGGCGATGGAGGCTCCCAGTCGTGGGGGCCGTGTTGTGGCATCCTCTTGGGGCCCACAGGTAGGTGGACACTGCCTGTGGTATTCTGAGTAATAATATAGTTATTACACATCAATAATCGATTTTAATAATTCTCATTGGTACTAATAATAGGATACCATTGTTAATTTTCATTATTTTAAGTACCTGATTATGCAATCTTAGTATTAATTATTAATATTAGTGTTAATGAACAATATTATTTGTCCCTATTACTAATCATAATTTTCTTACCTGCATCACTTTGCATTGATTTAAGAAACATTGATGGCGGATATCATTATTTGAATATTCATGGGGATATTAATATTAATTACCATTCCAAATCGTTAACATTTTAATCCACCCTAACTTTTAACGAAGTTGATTGTGATCATTAATATCGATTATTAGTATTAATATTTAATATATTTACTAATATTAATAATTAATTGACTGTTGCTGATATGCACCAGGGGGAGGATGTTACTAACTCAAACATCAAAAAAGATGTTCACTCACCCAATGATATTGCTTCAAATTTCCGTCCAAGAAAGGAATATAGACAGGCAATATTGCTGGGAGTAGACACACACCTGCGATAATGTAATTAATCTTCCGGAGGAAGATTGGGATATGATTCTCAATATAGACGTGGCGTGGCGGCGGCTGGCGGCCCCGGATCGCGGGGGGGCGGGTCCCCCGCCCCCCGGCGATGGGGGTCCGCCAGCCGCCGGGGGGGCGTGGCGTGGCGGCGGCTGGCGGTCCCGGATCGCGGGGGGGCGGGGGATGGCGGCGGCTGGCGGCCCCGGATCCCGGGGGGCGGGAACCCCGCCGCCCGGCGATGGAGGCTCCCAGTCGTGGGGGCCGTGTTGTGGCATCCTCTTGGGGCCCACAGGTAGGTGGACACTGCCTGTGGTATTCTGAGTAATAATATAGTTATTACACATCAATAATCGATTTTAATAATTCTCAATGGTACTAATAATAGGATTCCATTGTTAATTTTCATTATTTTAAGTACCTGATTATACAATCTTAGTATTAATTATTAATATTAGTGTTAATGAACAATATTATTTGTCCCTATTACTAATCATAATTTTCTTACCTGCATCACTTTGCATTGATTTAAGAAACATTCATGGCGGATATCATTATTTGAATATTCATGGTGATTAATATTAATTACCATTCCAAATCGTTAACATTTTAATCCACCCTAACTTTTTACAAAGTTGATTGTGATCATTAATATCGATTATTAGTATTAATATTTAATATATTTACTAATATTAATAATTAATTGACTGTTGCTGATATGCACCAGGGGAGGATGTTACTAACTCAAACATCAAAAAAGATGTTCACTCACCCAATGATATTGCTTCAAATTTCCGTCCAAGAAAGGAATATAGACAGGCAATATTGCTGGGAGTAGACACACACCTGGGATAATGTAATTAATCTTGGAGGAAGATTGGGATATGATTCTCAATATAGACGTGGCGTGGCGGCGGCTGGCGGCCCGGATCGGGGGGGCGGGTCCCCGCCCCCGGCGATGGGGGTCCGCCAGCCGCCGGGGGGTGGGTGGCGGCGGCTGGCGGCCCGGATCGCGGGGGGGCGGGTCCCCCGCCCCCGGCGGGGGTCCGCCAGCCGCCGGGGGCGTGGCGTGGCGGCGGCTGGCGGCCCCGGATCGCGGGGGGGCGGGTCCCCCGCCCCCCGGCGATGGGGGTCCGCCAGCCGCCGGGGGGGCGTGGCGTGGCGGCGGCTGGCGGCCCCGGATCGCGGGGGGCGGGTCCCCCGCCCCCCGGCGATGGGGGTCCGCCAGCCGGGGGGGGCGTGGCGTGGCGGCGGCTGGCGGCCCCGGATCGCGGGGGGGCGGGTCCCCCGCCCCCCGGCGATGGGGGTCCGCCAGCCGCCGGGGGGGCTGGCGTGGCCGTGGCTCGGCCCCGGATCGCCGGGGGGCGGGGTACCCGCCGCCCGGCGATGGAGGCTCCCAGTCGTGGGGGCCGTGTTGTGGCATCCTCTTGGGGCCCACAGGTAGGTGGACACTGCCTGTGGTATTCTGAGTAATAATATAGTTATACACATCAATAATCGATTTTAATAATTCTCATTGGTACTAATAATAGGATACCATTGTTAATTTTCATTATTTTAAGTACCTGATTATGCAATCTTAGTATTAATTATTAATATTAGTGTTAATGAACAATATTATTTGTCCCTATTACTAATCATAATTTTCTTACCTGCATCACTTTGCATTGATTTAAGAAACATTGATGGCGGATATCATTATTTGAATATTCATGGTGATATTAATATTAATTACCATTCCAAATCGTTAACATTTTAATCCACCCTAACTTTTTACGAAGTTGATTGTGATCATTAATATCGATTATTAGTATTAATATTTAATATTTACTATATAATTAATTGATTGTTGCTGAAATGCACCGGGGGAGGATGTTACTAATTCAAACATCAAAAAAGATGTTCACTCACCCAATGATATTGCTTCAAATTTCCGTCCAAGAAAGGAATATAGACAGGCAATATTGCTGGGAGTAGACACACACCTGCGATAATGTAATTAATCTTCCGGAGGAAGATTGGGATATGATTCTCAATATAGACGTGCGTGGCGGCGGCTGGCGGCCCCGGATCGCGGGGGGGCGGGTCCCCCGCCCCCCGGCGATGGGGTCCGCCAGCCGCCGGGGGGGCGTGGCGTGGCGGCGGCTGGCGGTCCCGGATCGCGGGGGGGGGGGATGGCGGCGGCTGGCGGCCCCGGATCCCGGGGGGCGGGAACCCCGCCCGGCGATGGAGGCTCCCAGTCGTGGGGGCCGTGTTGTGGCATCCTCTTGGGGCCCACAGGTAGGTGGACACTGCCTGTGGTATTCTGAGTAATAATATAGTTATTACACATCAATAATCGATTTTAATAATTCTCAATGGTACTAATAATAGGATTCCATTGTTAATTTTATTATTTTAAGTACCTGATTAACAATCTTAGTATTAATTATTAATATTAGTGTTAATGAACAATATTATTTGTCCCTATTACTAATCATAATTTTCTTACCTGCATCACTTTGCATTGATTTAAGAAACATTGATGGCGGATATCATTATTTGAATATTCATGGGGATATTAATATTAATTACCATTCCAAATCGTTAACATTTTAATCCACCCTAATTTTTACGAAGTTGATTGTGATCATTAATATCGATTATTAGTATTAATATTTAATATATTTACTAATATTAATAATTAATTGATTGTTGCTGAATGCACCAGGGGGAGGATGTTACTAATTCAAACATCAAAAAAGATGTTCACTCACCCAATGATATTGCTTCAAATTTCCGTCCAAGAAAGGAATATAGACAGGCAATATTGCTGGGAGTAGACACACACCTGCGATAATGTAATTAATCTTCGGAGGAAGATTGGGATATGATTCTCAATATAGACGTGCGTGGCGGCGGCTGGCGGCCCCGGATCGCGGGGGGGCGGGTCCCCCGCCCCCCGGCGATGGGGTCCGCCAGCCGCCGGGGGGGCGTGGCGTGGCGGCGGCTGGGGTCCCGGATCGGGGGGGGGGGGGATGGCGGGGCTGGCGGCCCCGGATCCCGGGGGGGCGGGAACCCCGCCGCACGGCGATGGAGGCTCCCAGTGGGGGCCGTGTTGTGGCATCCTCTTGGGGCCCACAGGTAGGTGGACACTGCCTGTGGTATTCTGAGTAATAATATAGTTATTACACATCAATAATCGATTTTAATAATTCTCAATGGTACTAATAATAGGATTCCATTGTTAATTTTCATTATTTAAGTACCTGATTATACAATCTTAGTATTAATTATTAATATTAGTGTTAATGAACAATATTATTTGTCCCTATTACTAATCATAATTTTCTTACCTGCATCACTTTGCATTGATTAAGAAACATTCATGGCGGATATCATTATTTGAATATTCATGGTGATATTAATATTACCATTCCAAATCGTTAACATTTTAATCCACCCTAACTTTTACGAAGTTGATTGTGATCATTAATATCGATTATTAGTATTAATATTTAATATATTTACTAATATTAATAATTAATTGACTGTTGCTGATATGCACCAGGGGGAGGATGTTACTAACTCAAACATCAAAAAAGATGTTCACTCACCCAATGATATTGCTTCAAATTTCCGTCCAAGAAAGGAATATAGACAGGCAATATTGCTGGGAGTAGACACACACCTGGGATAATGTAATTAATCTTCAGGAGGAAGATTGGGATATGATTCTCAATATAGACGTGGCGTGGCGGCGGCTGGCGGCCCCGGATCGCGGGGGGGCGGGTCCCCCGCCCCCCGGCGATGGGGGTCCGCCAGCCGCCGGGGGGGCGTGGCGTGGCGGCGGCTGGCGGCCCCGGATCGCGGGGGGGCGGGTCCCCCGCCCCCGGCGATGGGGGTCCGCAGCCGCCGGGGGGGCGTGGCGTGGCGGCGGCTGGCGGCCCCGGATCGCGGGGGGGCGGGTCCCCCGCCCCGGCGATGGGGGTCCGCAGCCGGGGGGGGCGTGGCGTGGCGGCGGTGGCGGCCCGGATCGCGGGGGGGCGGGTCCCCCGCCCCCCGGCGATGGGGGTCCGCCAGCCGGGGGGGGCGTGGCGTGGCGGGCTGGCGGCCCGGATCGCGGGGGGGCGGGTCCCCCGCCCCCCGGCGATGGGGGTCCGCCAGCCGCCGGGGGGGGCGTGGCGTGCGGCGGCTGGCGGCCCCGGATCGCGGGGGGGCGGGTCCCCCGCCCCCCGGCGATGGGGGTCCGCCAGCCGCCGGGGGGGCGTGGCGTGGCGGCGGCTGGCGGCCCCGGATCGGGGGGGCGGGTCCCCCGCCCCCCGGCGATGGGGGTCCGCCAGCCGCCAGGGGGCGTGGCGTGGCGGCGGCGGCTGGCGGCCCCGGATCGGGGGGGGGCGGGTCCCCCGCCCCCGGCGATGGGGGTCCGCCAGCCCCGGGGGGGCGTGGCGGGGCCGTGGCTGCGGCCCCGGATCGCCGGGGGGCGGGTACCCCGCCGCCCGGCGATGGAGGCTCCCAGTCGTGGGGGCCGTGTTGTGGCATCCTCTTGGGGCCCACAGGTAGGTGGACACTGCCTGTGGTATTCTGAGTAATAATATAGTTAGACACATCAATAATCGATTTTAATAATTCTCATTGGTACTAATAATAGGATACCATTGTTAATTTTCATTATTTTAAGTACCTGATTATGCAATCTTAGTATTAATTATTAATATTAGTGTTAATGAACAATATTATTTGTCCCTATTACTAATCAGAATTTTCTTACCTGCATCACTTTGCATTGATTTAAGAACATTGATGGCGGATATCATTATTGAATATTCATGGGATATTAATATTAATTACCATTCCAAATCGTTAACATTTTAATCCACCCTAACTTTTACGAAGTTGATTGTGAACATTAATATCGATTATTAGTATTAATATTTAATATATTTACTAATATTAATAATTAATTGATTGTTGCTGAAATGCACCAGGGGGAGGATGTTACTAATTCAAACATCAAAAAAGATGTTCACTCACCCAATGATATTGCTTCAAATTTCCGTCCAAGAAGGAATATAGACAGGCAATATTGCTGGGAGTAGACACACACCTGCGATAATGTAATTAATCCGGAGGAAGATTGGGATATGACTCAATATAGACGTTGCGTGGCGGCGGCTGGCGGCCCCGGATCGCGGGGGGGGCGGGTCCCCCCCCGGCGAGGGGGTCCGCCAGCCGCGGGGGGGCGTGGCGTGGGGGCGGCTGCGCCCGGATCGCGGGGGGGCGGGCCCCCGCCCCCCGCGATGTGGGTCCGCCAGCCGCCGGGGGGGCGTGGCGTGGCGGCGGCTGGCGGTCCCGGATCGCGGGGGGGCGGGGGGGGGATGGCGGCGGCTGGCGGCCCCGGATCCCGGGGGGGCGGGAACCCCGCCGCCGGCGATGGAGGCTCCCAGTCGTGGGGGCCGTGTTGTGGCATCCTCTTGGGGCCCACAGGTAGATGGACACTGCCTGTGGTATCTGAGTAATAATAAGTTATTACACATCAATAATCGATTTTAATAATTCTCAATGGTACTATATAGGATTCCATTGTAATTTTCATTATTTTAAGTACCTGATTATACAATCTTAGTATTAATTATTAATATTAGTGTTAATGAACAATATTATTTGTCCCTATTACTAATCATAATTTTCTTACCTGATCACTTTGCATTGATTTAAGAAACATTCATGGCGGATATCATTATTTGAATATTATGGGATATTAATATTAATTACCATTCCAAATCGTTAACATTTAATCCACCCTAACTTTTTACGAAGTTGATTGTGATCATTAATATCGATTATTAGTATTAATATTTAATATATTTACTAATATTAATAATTAATTGACTGTTGCTGATATGCACCAGGGGGAGGATGTTACTAACTCAAACATCAAAAAAGATGTTCACTCACCCAATGATATTGCTTCAAATTTCCGTCCAAGAAAGGAATATAGACAGGCAATATTGCTGGGAGTAGACACACACCTGGGATATTAATGTAATTAATCTTCAGGAGGAAGATTGGGATATGATTCTCAATATAGAGTGGCGTGGCGGCGGCTGGCGCCCCGGATCGCGGGGGGGGGGCGGGTCCCCGCCCCCGGCGAGGGGGTCCGCCAGCCGCCGGGGGGGCGTGGCGTGGCGGCGGCTGGCGGCCCCGGATCGCGGGGGGCGGGTCCCCCGCCCCCCGGCGATGGGGTCCGCCAGCCGCCGGGGGGCGTGGCGTGGCGGCGGCTGGCGGCCCCGGATCGCGGGGGGGCGGGTCCCCGCCCCCGGCGATGGGGTCCGCCAGCCGCCGGGGGGGCGTGGCGTGGCGGCGGCTGGCGGCCCGGATCGCGGGGGGCGGGTCCCCCGCCCCCCGGCGATGGGGGTCCGCCAGCCGCCGGGGGGCGTGCGTGGCGAGGCGGCTGGCGGCCCCGGATCGCGGGGGGCGGGTCCCCCGCCCCCCGGCGATGGGGTCCGCCAGCCGCCGGGGGGCGTGGCGTGGCGGCGGCTGGCGGCCCCGGATCGCGGGGGGGCGGTCCCCCGCCCCCCGGCGATGGGGGTCCGCCAGCCGCCGGGGGGGCGTGGCGTGGCGGCGGCTGGCGGCCCCGGATCGCGGGGGGCGGGTCCCCCGCCCCCGGCGATGGGGTCCAGAGCCGGGGGGGGTGGCGTGGCGCGGCTGGCGGCCCCGGATCGCGGGGGGGCGGGTCCCCAGCCCCCGGCGATGGGGTCCGCCAGGGGGGGGCGTGGCGTGGCGGCGGCTGGCGGCCCCGGATCGCGGGGGGGCGGGTCCCCCGCCCCCCGGCGATGGGGGTCCGCCAGCCGCCGGGGGGCGTGGCGTGGCGGCGGCTGGCGGCCCCGGATCGCGGGGGGGCGTGGGATGGCGGCGGCTGGCGGCCCGGATCCCGGGGGGGCGGGAACCCCGCCGCACGGCGATGGGGCTCCCAGTCGTGGGGGCCGTGTTGTGGCATCCTCTTGGGGCCCACAGGTAGGTGGACACTGCCTGTGGTATTCTGAGTAATAATATAGTTATACACATCAATAATCGATTTTAATAATTCTCAATGGTACTAATATAGGATTCCATTGTTAATTTTCATTATTTTAAGTACCGATTATACAATCTTAGTATTAATTATTAATATTAGTGTTAATGAACAATATTATTTGTCCCTATTACTAATCATAATTTTCTTACCTGCATCACTTTGCATTGATTAAGAAACATTCATGGCGGATACATTATTTGAATATTCATGGTGATATTAATATTAATTACCATTCCAAATCGTTAACATTTTTAATCCACCCTAACTTTTTACGAAGTTGATGTGATCATTAATATCGATTTTAGTATTAATATTTAATATATTTACTAATATAATAATTAATTGACTGTTGCTGATATGCACCAGGGGAGGAGTTACTAACTCAAACATCAAAAAAGATGTTCACTCACCCAATGATATTGCTTCAAATTTCCGTCCAAGAAAGGAATATAGACAGGCATATTGCTGGGAGTAGACACACACTGGGATAATGTAATTAATCTTCAGGAGGAAGATTGGGTATGATTCTCAATATAGACGTGGCGTGGCGGCGGCTGGCGGCCCGGAGCGGGGGGGGCGGGGTCCCCCGCCCCCGGCGATGGGGGTCCGCCAGCCGCCGGGGGGCGTGGAGTGGCGGCGGCTGGCGGCCCGGATCGCGGGGGGGCGGGTCCCCCGCCCCCCGGCGATGGGTCCGCAGCCGCCGGGGGGGCGTGGGTGGCGGCGGCTGGCGGCCCGGATCGCGGGGGGGCGGGTCCCCGCCCCCCGGCGATGGGGGTCCGCCAGCCGCCGGGGGGGCGTGGCGTGGCGGCGGCTGGCGGCCCCGGATCGCGGGGGGGCGGGTCCCCCGCCCCCCGGCGATGGGGGTCCGCCAGCCGCCGGGGGGCGTGGCGTGGCGGCGGCTGGCGGCCCGGATCGCGGGGGGCGGGTCCCCCGCCCCCCGGCGATGGGGGTCCGCCAGCCGCCGGGGGGGCGTGGCGTGGCGGCGGCTGGCGGCCCCGGATCGCGGGGGGGCGGGTCCCCCGCCCCCGGCGATGGGGGTCCGCCAGCGCCGGGGGGGCGTGGCGTGGCGGCGGCTGGCGGCCCCGGATCGCGGGGGGGCGGGTCCCCCGCCCCCCGGCGATGGGGGTCCGCCAGCCGCCGGGGGGGCGTGGCGTGGCGGCGGCTGGCGGCCCCGGATCGCGGGGGGGCGGGTCCCCCGCCCCCCGGCGATGGGGGTCCGCCAGCCGCCGGGGGGGCGTGGCGTGGCGGCGGCTGGCGGCCCCGGATCGCGGGGGGCGGGTCCCCCGCCCCGGCGATGGGGGTCCGCCAGCCGCCGGGGGGGCGTGGCGTGGCGGCGGCTGGCGGCCCCGGATCGCGGGGGGGCGGGTCCCCCGCCCCCCGGCGATGGGGGTCCGCCAGCCGCCGGGGGGGCGTGGCGTGGCGGCGGCTGGCGGCCCCGGATCGCGGGGGGCGGGTCCCCCGCCCCCCGGCGATGGGGGTCCGCCAGCCGCCGGGGGGGCGTGGCGTGGCGGCGGCTGGCGGCCCCGGATCGCGGGGGGCGGGTCCCCCGCCCCCGGCGATGGGGTCCGCCAGCCGCCGGGGGCGTGGCGTGGCGGCGGCTGGCGGCCCGGATCGCGGGGGGGCGGGGATGGCGGCGGCTGGCGGCCCCGGATCCCGGGGGGCGGGAACCCCGCCGCACGGCGATGGAGGCTCCCAGTCGTGGGGGCCGTGTTGTGGCATCCTCTTGGGGCCCACAGGTAGGTGGACACTGCCTGTGGTATTCTGAGTAATAATATAGTTATTACACATCAATAATCGATTTTAAATTCTCAATGGTACTAATAATAGGATTCCATTGTTAATTTTCATTATTTTAAGTACCTGATTATACAATCTTAGTATTAATTATTAATATGTGTTAATGAACAATTTATTTGTCCCTATTACTAATCATAATTTCTTACCTGCATCACTTTGCATTGATTTAAGAAACATTCATGGCGGATATCATTATTTGAATATTCATGGTGATATTAATATTAATTACCATTCCAAATCGTTAACATTTTAATCCACCCTAACTTTTTACGAAGTTGATTGTGATCATTAATATCGATTATTAGTATTAATATTTAATATATTTACTAATATTAATAATTAATTGACTGTTGCTGATATGCACCAGGGGGAGGATGTTACTAACTCAACATCAAAAAAGATGTTCACTCACCCAATGATATTGCTTCAAATTTCCGTCCAAGAAAGGAATATAGACAGGCAATATTGCTGGGAGTAGACACACCTGGGATAATGTAATTAATCTTCAGGAGGAAGATTGGGATATGATTCTCAATATAGACGTGGCGTGGCGGCGGCTGGCGGCCCCGGATCGCGGGGGGGCGGGTCCCCCGCCCCCCGGCGATGGGGGTCCCGCCAGCCGCCGGGGGGCGTGGCGTGGCGGCGGCTGGCGGCCCCGGATCGCGGGGGGGCGGGTCCCCCCCCCCCGGCGATGGGGGTCCGCCAGCCGCCGGGGGGGCGTGGCGTGGCGGCGGCTGGCGGCCCCGGATCGCGGGGGGCGGGTCCCGCCCCCCGGCGATGGGGGTCCGCCAGCCGCCGGGGGGGCGTGGCGTGGCGGCGGCTGGCGGCCCCGGATCGCGGGGGGGCGGGTCCCCCGCCCCCCGGCGATGGGGGTCCGCCAGCCGCCGGGGGGCGTGGCGTGGCGGCGGCTGGCGGCCCCGGATCGCGGGGGGGCGGGTCCCCCGCCCCCCGGCGATGGGGGTCCGCCAGCCGCCGGGGGGGCGTGGCGTGGCGGCGGCTGGCGGCCCCGGATCGCGGGGGGGCGGGTCCCCCCCCCCGGCGATGGGGGTCCGCCAGCCGCCGGGGGGCGTGGCGTGGCGGCGGCTGGCGGCCCCGGATCGCGGGGGGGCGGGTCCCCCCCCCCCGGCGATGGGGGTCCGCCAGCCGCCGGGGGGGCGTGGCGTGGCGGCTGGCGGCCCCGGATCGCGGGGGGGCGGGTCCCCCGCCCCCCGGCGATGGGGGTCCGCCAGCCGCCGGGGCGTGGCGTGGCGGCGGCTGGCGGCCCATCGCGGGGGGCGGGGGATGGCGGCGGCTGGCGCCCCGGATCCCGGGGGGGCGGAACCCGCCGCCGGCGATGGAGGCTCCCAGTCGTGGGGGCCGTGTTGTGGCATCCTCTTGGGGCCCACAGGTAGGTGGACACTGCCTGTGGTATTCTGAGTAATAATATAGTTATTACACATCAATAATCGATTTTAATAATTCTCAATGGTACTAATATAGGATTCCATTGTTAATTTTCATTATTTTAAGTACCTGATTATACAATCTAGTATTAATTATTAATATTAGTGTTAATGAACAATATTATTTGTCCCTATTACTAATCATAATTTTCTTACCTGCATCACTTTGCATTGATTTAAGAAACATTCATGGCGGATATCATTATTTGAATATTCATGGTGATATTAATATTAATTACCATTCCAAATCGTTAACATTTTAATCCACCCTAACTTTTTACGAAGTTGATTGTGATCATTAATATCGATTATTAGTATTAATATTTAATATATTTACTAATATTAATAATTAATTGACTGTTGCTGATATGCACCAGGGGAGGATGTTACTAACTCAAACATCAAAAAGATGTTCACTCACCCAATGATATTGCTTCAAATTTCCGTCCAAGAAGGGAACATAGACAGGCAATATTGCTGGGAGTAGACACACACCTGGGATAATGTAATTAATCTTCAGGAGGAAGATTGCGATATGATTCCCAATATAGACGTGGCGTGGCGGCGGCTGGCGGCCCCGGATCGCGGGGGGGCGGGTCCCCCGCCCCCGGCGATGGGGGTCCGCCAGCCGCCGGGGGGCGTGGCGTGGCGGCGGCTGGCGGCCCCGGATCGCGGGGGGGCGGGTCCCCCGCCCCCCGGCGATGGGGGTCCGCCAGCCGCCGGGGGGGCGTGGCGTGGCGGCGGCTGGGGGCCGGGGATCGCGGTGGGGCGGGTCCCCCCCCCCCGGCGATGGGGGTCCGCCAGCCGCCGCGGGGCGTGGCGTGGCGGCGGCTGGCGGCCCCGGATCGCGGGGGGGCGGGTCCCCCGCCCCCCGGCGATGGGGGTCCGCCAGCCGCCGGGGGGGCGTGGCGTGGCGGCGGCTGGCGGCCCCGGATCGCGGGGGGCGGGTCCCCCCCCCCGGCGATGGGGGTCCGCCAGCCGCCGGGGGGGCGTGGCGTGGCGGCGGCTGGCGGCCCCGGATCGCGGGGGGGCGGGTCCCCCGCCCCCCGGCGATGGGGGTCCGCCAGCCGCCGGGGGGGCGTGGCGTGGCGGCGGCTGGCGGCCCCGGATCGCGGGGGGGCGGGTCCCCCGCCCCCCGGCGATGGGGGTCCGCCAGCCGCCGGGGGGCGTGGCGTGGCGGCGGCTGGCGGCCCCGGATCGCGGGGGGCGGGTCCCCCCGCCCCGGCGATGGGGGTCCGCCAGCCGCCGGGGGGCGTGGCGTGGCGGCGGCTGGCGGCCCCGGATCGCGGGGGGGCGGGGATGGCGGCGGCTGGCGGCCCCGGATCCCGGGGGGGCGGGAACCCCGCCGCACGGCGATGGAGGCTCCCAGTCGTGGGGGCCGTGTTGTGGCATCCTCTTGGGGCCCACAGGTAGGTGGACACTGCCTGTGGTATTCTGAGTAATAATATAGTTATTACACATCAATAATCGATTTTAATAATTCTCAATGGTACTAATAATAGGATTCCATTGTTAATTTTCATTATTTTAAGTACCTGATTATACAATCTTAGTATTAATTATTAATATTAGTGTTAATGAACAATATTATTTGTCCCTATTACTAATCATAATTTTCTTACCTGCATCACTTTGCATTGATTTAAGAAACATTCATGGCGGATATCATTATTTGAATATTCATGGTGATATTAATATTAATTACCATTCCAAATCGTTAACATTTTAATCCACCCTAACTTTTTACGAAGTTGATTGTGATCATTAATATCGATTATTAGTATTAATATTTAATATATTTACTAATATTAATAATTGACTGTTGCTGATATGCACCAGGGGGAGGATGTTACTAACTCAACACAAACAAAAAAGATGTTCACTCACCCAATGATATTGCTTCAAATTTCCGTCCAAGAAAGGAATATAGACAGGCAATATTGCTGGGAGTAGACACACACCTGGGATAATGTAATTAATCTTCAGGAGGAAGATTGGGATATGATTCTCAATATAGACGTGGCGTGGCGGCGGCTGGCGGCCCCGGATCGCGGGGGGGCGGGTCCCCCGCCCCCGGCGATGGGGGTCCGCCAGCCGCCGGGGGGGCGTGGCGTGGCGGCGGCTGGCGGCCCCGGATCGCGGGGGGGCGGGTCCCCCGCCCCCCGGCGATGGGGGTCCGCCAGCCGCCGGGGGGGTGGCGTGGCGGCGGCTGGCGGCCCGGATCGCGGGGGGGCGTCCCCCGCCCCCGGCGATGGGGGTCCGCCAGCCGCCGGGGGGCGTGGCGTGGCGGCGGCTGGCGGCCCCGGATCGCGGGGGGGCGGTCCCCCGCCCCCCGGCGATGGGGGTCCGCCAGCCGCCGGGGGGGCGTGGCGTGGCGGCGGCTGGCGGCCCCGGATCGCGGGGGGGCGGGTCCCCCGCCCCCCGGCGATGGGGGTCCGCAGCCGCCGGGGGGGCGTGGCGTGGCGGCGGCTGGCGGCCCCGGATCGCGGGGGGGCGGGTCCCCCCCCCCCGATGGGGGTCCGCCAGCCGCCGGGGGGGCGTGGCGTGGCGGCGGCTGGCGGCCCCGGATCGCGGGGGGCGGGTCCCCCCCCCCGGCGATGGGGTCCGCCAGCCGCCGGGGGGGCGTGGCGTGGCGGCTGGCGGCCCCGGATCGCGGGGGGGCGGGTCCCCCGCCCCCCGGCGATGGGGGTCCGCCAGCCGCCGGGGGGCGTGGCGTGGCGGCGGCTGGCGGCCCCGGATCGCGGGGGGGCGGGTCCCCCGCCCCCCGGCGATGGGGGTCCGCCAGCCGCCGGGGGGTGGCGTGGCGGCGGCTGGCGGCCCCGGATCGCGGGGGGGCGGGTCCCCCGCCCCCGGCGATGGGGGTCCGCCAGCCGCCGGGGGGGCGTGGCGTGGCGGCGGCTGGCGGCCCCGGATCGCGGGGGGCGGGTCCCCCCCCCCGGCGATGGGGGTCCGCCAGCCGCCGGGGGGCGTGGCGTGGCGGCGGCTGGCGGCCCCGGATCGCGGGGGGGCGGGGGATGGCGGCGGCTGGCGGCCCCGGATCCCGGGGGGCGGGAACCCCCCGCACGGCGATGGAGGCTCCCAGTCGTGGGGGCCGTGTTGTGGCATCCTCTTGGGGCCCACAGTAGGTGGACACTGCCTGTGGTATTCTGAGTAATAATATAGTTATTACACATCAATAATCGATTTTAATAATTCTCAATGGTACTAATAATAGGATTCCATTGTTAATTTTCATTTTAAGTACCTGATTATACAATCTTAGTATTAATTATTATTTGTGTTAATGAACAATATTTTGTCCCTATTACTAATCATAATTTTCTTACCTGCATCACTTTGCATTGATTTAAGAACATTCATGGCGGATATCATTATTTGAATATTCATGGTGATATTAATATTAATTACCATTCCAAATCGTTAACATTTTAATCCACCCTAACTTTTTACGAAGTTGATTGTGATCATTAATATCGATTATTAGTATTAATATTTAATATATTTACTAATATTAATAATTAATTGACTGTTGCTGATATGCACCAGGGGGAGGATGTTACTACTCAAACATCAAAAAAGATGTTCACTCACCCAATGATATTGCTTCAAATTTCCGTCCAAGAAAGGAATATAGACAGGCATATTGCTGGGAGTAGACACACACCTGGGATAATGTTAATTAATCTTCAGGAGGAAGATTGGGATATGATTCTCAATATAGACGTGGCGTGGCGGCGGCTGGCGGCCCCGGATCGCGGGGGGGCGGGTCCCCCCCCCCCGGCGATGGGGGTCCGCCAGCCGCCGGGGGGGCGTGGCGTGGCGGCGGCTGGCGGCCCCGGATCGCGGGGGGCGGGTCACCCCCCCCCCGGCGATGGGGTCCGCCAGCCGCCGGGGGGGCGTGGCGTGGCGGCGGCTGGCGGCCCCGGATCGCGGGGGGGCGGTCCCCCGCCCCCCGGCGATGGGGGTCCGCCAGCCGCCGGGGGGGCGTGGCGTGGCGGCGGCTGGCGGCCCGGATCGCGGGGGGCGGGTCCCCCGCCCCCCGGCGATGGGGTCCGCCAGCCGCCGGGGGGCGTGGCGTGGCGGCGGCTGGCGGCCCCGGATCGCGGGGGGGCGGGTCCCCCGCCCCCCGGCGATGGGGGTCCGCCAGCCGCCGGGGGGGCGTGGCGTGGCGGCGGCTGGCGGCCCCGGATCGCGGGGGCGGGTCCCCCGCCCCCCGGCGATGGGGGTCCGCCAGCCGCCGGGGGGGCGTGGCGTGGCGGCGGCTGGCGGCCCCGGATCGCGGGGGGGCGGTCCCCCGCCCCCCGGCGATGGGGTCCGCCAGCCGCCGGGGGGCGTGGCGTGGCGGCTGGCGCCCCGGATCGCGGGGGGGCGGGTCCCCCGCCCCCCGGCGATGGGGGTCCGCCAGCCGCCGGGGGGCGTGGCGTGGGCGGCGGTGGCGGCCCCGGATCGCGGGGGGGCGGGTCCCCCGCCCCCCGGCGATGGGGGTCCGCCAGCCGCCGGGGGCGTGGCGGGCGGCGGCTGCGGCCCCGGATCGGGGGGCGGGTCCCCCGCCCCCCGGCGATGGGGGTCCGCCAGCCGCCGGGGGGGCGTGGCTGGCGGCGGCTGGCGGCCCGGATCGCGGGGGGGCGGGTCCCCCCGCCCCCGGCGATGGGGGTCCGCCACCGCCGGGGGGCGTGGCGTGGCGGCGCTGGCGGCCCCGGATCGCGGGGGGGCGGGTCCCCCGCCCCCCGGCGATGGGGGTCCGCCAGCCGCCGGGGGGGCGTGGCGTGGCGGCGGCTGGCGGCCCGGATCGCGGGGGGCGGGTCCCCCGCCCCCCGGCGATGGGGGTCCGCCAGCCGCCGGGGGGCGTGGCGTGCGGCGGCTGGAGGCCCCGGATCGCGGGGGGCGGGGGATGGCGGCGGCTGGCGGCCCCGGATCCCGGGGGGCGGGAACCCCGCCGCCGGCGATGGAGGCTCCCAGTCGTGGGGGCCGTGTTGTGGCATCCTCTTGGGGCCCACAGGTAGGTGGACACTGCCTGTGGTATTCTGAGTAATAATATAGTTATTACACATCAATAATCGATTTTAATAATTCTCAATGGTACTAATATAGGATTCATTGTTAATTTTCATTATTTTAAGTACCTGATTATACAATCTTAGTATTAATTATTAATATTAGTGTTAATGAACAATATTATTGTCCCTATTACTAATCATAATTTTCTTACCTGCATCACTTTGCATTGATTTAAGAAACATTCATGGCGGATATCATTATTTGAATATTCATGGTGATATAATATTAATTACCATTCCAAATCGTTAACATTTTAATCCACCCTAACTTTTTACAAGTTGATTGTGATCATTAATATCGATTATTAGTATTAATATTTAATATATTTACTAATATTAACAATTAATTGACTGTTGCTGATATGCACCAGGGGGAGGATGTTACTAACTCAAACATCAAAAAAGATGTTCACTCACCCAATGATATTGCTTCAAATTTCCGTCCAAGAAAGGAATATAGACAGGCAATATTCCTGGGAGTAGACACACCCTGGGATAATGTAATTAATCTTCTGGAGGAAGATTGGGATATGATTCTCAATATAGACGTGGCGTGGCGGCGGCTGGCGGCCCCGGATCGCGGGGGGCGGGTCCCCCGCCCCCCGGCGATGGGGGTCCGCCAGCCGCCGGGGGGCGTGGCGTGGCGGCGGCTGGCGGCCCCGGATCGCGGGGGGGCGGGTCCCCCGCCCCCGGCGATGGGGGTCCGCCAGCCGCCGGGGGGGTGGCGTGGCGGCGGCTGGCGGCCCCGGATCGCGGGGGGGCGGGTCCCCCGCCCCCCGGCGATGGGGGTCCGCCAGCCGCCGGGGGGGCGTGGCGTGGCGGCGGCTGGCGGCCCCGGATCGCGGGGGGCGGGTCCCCCGCCCCCCGGCGATGGGGGTCCGCCAGCCGCCGGGGGGCGGCGTGGCGGCGGCTCGGCCCGGATCGCGGGGGGGCGGGTCCCCCGCCCCCGGCGATGGGGTCCGCCAGCCGCCGGGGGGGCGTGGCGGGCGTGGCTCCGGCCCCGGATCGCCGGGGGGCGGGTACCCCGCCGCCCGGCGATGGAGGCTCCCAGTCGTGGGGGCCGTGTTGTGGCATCCTCTTGGGGCCCACAGGTAGGTGGACACTGCCTGTGGTATTCTGAGTAATAATATAGTTATTACACATCAATAATCGATTTTAATAATTCTCATTGGTACTAATAATAGGATACCATTGTTAATTTTCATTATTTTAAGTACCTGATTATGCAATCTTAGTATTAATTATTAATATTAGTGTTAATGAACAATATTATTGTCCCTATTACTAATCATAATTTTCTTACCTGCATCACTTTGCATTGATTTAAGAAACATTGATGGCGGATATCATTATTTGAATATTCATGGGGATATTAATATTAATTACCATTCCAAATCGTTAACATTTTAATCCACCCTAACTTTTTACGAAGTTGATTGTGATCATTAATATCGATTATTAGTATTAATATTTAATATATTTACTAATATTAATAATTAATTGATTGTTGCTGAAATGCACCAGGGGGAGGATGTTACTAATTCAAACATCAAAAAAATGTTCACTCACCCAATGATATTGCTTCAAATTTCCGTCCAAGAAAGGAATATAGACAGGCAATATTGCTGGGAGTAGACACACACCTGCGATAATGTAATTAATCTTCCGGAGGAAGATTGGGATATGATTCTCAATATAGACGTGCGTGGCGGCGGCTGGCGGCCCCGGATCGCGGGGGGGCGGGTCCCCCGCCCCCCGGCGATGGGGGTCCGCCAGCCGCCGGGGGGGCGTGGCGTGGCGGCGGCTGGCGGTCCCGGATCGCGGGGGGGCGGGGGATGGCGGCGGCTGGCGGCCCCGGATCCCGGGGGGGCGGGAACCCCGCCGCCGGCGATGGAGGCTCCCAGTCGTGGGGGCCGTGTTGTGGCATCCTCTTGGGGCCCACAGGTAGGTGGACACTGCCTGTGGTATTCTGAGTAATAATATAGTTATTACACATCAATAATCGATTTTAATAATTCTCAATGGTACTAATAATAGGATTCCATTGTTAATTTTCATTATTTTAAGTACCTGATTATACAATCTTAGTATTAATTATTAATATTAGTGTTAATGAACAATATTATTTGTCCCTATTACTAATCATAATTTTCTTACCTGCATCACTTTGCATTGATTTAAGAAACATTCATGGCGGATATCATTATTTGAATATTCATGGGATATTAATATTAATTACCATTCCAAATCGTTAACATTTTAATCCACCCTAACTTTTTACAAGTTGATTGTGATCATTAATATCGATTATTAGTATTAATATTTAATATATTTACTAATATTAATAATTAATTGACTGTTGCTGATATGCACCAGGGGGAGGATGTTACTAACTCAAACATCAAAAAAGATGTTCACTCACCCAATGATATTGCTTCAAATTTCCGTCCAAGAAAGGAATATAGACAGGCAATATTGCTGGGAGTAGACACACACCTGGGATAATGTAATTAATCTTCAGGAGGAAGATTGGGATATGATTCTCAATATAGACGTGGCGTGGCGGCGGCTGGCGGCCCCGGATCGCGGGGGGGCGGGTCCCCCGCCCCCGGCGATGGGGGTCCGCCAGCCGCCGGGGGGGCGTGGCGTGGCGGCGGCTGGCGGCCCCGGATCGCGGGGGGGCGGGTCCCCCGCCCCCCGATGGGGGTCCGCCAGCCGCCGGGGGGGCGTGGCGTGGCGGCGGCTGGCGGCCCCGGATCGCGGGGGGGCGGGTCCCCCGCCCCCCGGCGATGGGGGTCCGCCAGCCGCCGGGGGGCGTGGCGTGGCGGCGGCTGGCGGCCCCGGATCGCGGGGGGGCGGGTCCCCCGCCCCCCGGCGATGGGGGTCCGCCAGCCGCCGGGGGGGCGTGGCGTGGCGGCGGCTGGCGGCCCCGGATCGCGGGGGGGCGGGTCCCCCGCCCCCCGGCGATGGGGGTCCGCCAGCCGCCGGGGGGGCGTGGCGTGGCGGCGGCTGGCGGCCCCGGATCGCGGGGGGCGGGTCCCCCGCCCCCCGGCGATGGGGGTCCGCCAGCCGCCGGGGGGGCGTGGCGTGGCGGCGGCTGGCGGCCCCGGATCGCGGGGGGCGGGTCCCCCGCCCCCGGCGATGGGGGTCCGCCAGCCGCCGGGGGGGCGTGGCGTGGCGGCGGCTGGCGGCCCCGGATCGCGGGGGGGCGGGTCCCCCGCCCCCCGGCGATGGGGGTCCGCCAGCCGCCGGGGGGGCGTGGCGTGGCGGCGGCTGGCGGCCCCGGATCGCGGGGGGGCGGGTCCCCCGCCCCCCGATGGGGGTCCGCCAGCCGCCGGGGGGGCGTGGCGTGGCGGCGGCTGGCGGCCCCGGATCGCGGGGGGGCGGGTCCCCCGCCCCCCGGCGATGGGGGTCCGCCAGCCGCCGGGGGTGGCGTGGCCGTGGCTGCCGGCCCCGGATCGCCGGGGGGCGGGTACCCCGCCGCCCGGCGATGGAGGCTCCCAGTCGTGGGGGCCGTGTTGTGGCATCCTCTTGGGGCCCACAGGTAGGTGGACACTGCCTGTGGTATTCTGAGTAATAATATAGTTATTACACATCAATAATCGATTTTAATAATTCTCATTGGTACTAATAATAGGATACCATTGTTAATTTTCATTATTTTAAGTACCTGATTATGCAATCTTAGTATTAATTATTAATATTAGTGTTAATGAACAATATTATTTGTCCCTATTACTAATCATAATTTTCTTACCTGCATCACTTTGCATTGATTTAAGAAACATTGATGGCGGATATCATTATTTGAATATTCATGGGATATTAATATTAATTACCATTCCAAATCGTTAACATTTTAATCCACCCTAACTTTTACGAAGTTGATTGTGATCATTAATATCGATTATTAGTATTAATATTTAATATATTTACTAATATTAATAATTAATTGATTGTTGCTGAAATGCACCAGGGGGAGGATGTTACTAATTCAAACATCAAAAAATGTTCACTCACCCAATGATATTGCTTCAAATTTCCGTCCAAGAAAGGAATATAGACAGGCAATATTGCTGGGAGTAGACACACACCTGCGATAATGTAATTAATCTTCCGGAGGAAGATTGGGATATGATTCTCAATATAGACGTGGCGTGGCGGCGGCTGGCGGCCCCGGATCGCGGGGGGCGGGTCCCCCGCCCCCCGGCGATGGGGGTCCGCCAGCCGCCGGGGGGGCGTGGCGTGGCGGCGGCTGGCGGTCCCGGATCGCGGGGGGGCGGGGGATGGCGGCGGCTGGCGGCCCGGATCCCGGGGGGCGGGAACCCCGCCGCCGCGATGGAGGCTCCCAGTCGTGGGGGCCGTGTTGTGGCATCCTCTTGGGGCCCACAGGTAGGTGGACACTGCCTGTGGTATTCTGAGTAATAATATAGTTATTACACATCAATAATCGATTTTAATAATTCCAATGGTACTAATAATAGGATTCCATTGTTAATTTTCATTATTTTAAGTACCTGATTACAATCTTAGTATTAATATTAATATTAGTGTTAATGAACAATATTATTTGTCCCTATTACTAATCATAATTTTCTACCTGCATACTTTGCATTGATTTAAGAAACATTCATGGC
>NW_022142692.1:0-6249 GCF_007565055.1 Rhinopithecus roxellana
GTATCTACTATATCTATTATGTCTGTATTTCATACCTTTATCTATTATATCCATTATATTTATATTTTATACCTGTATCTATTATTTCTATATTTATACCTATATCTATTATATCTACTATGTCTATATTTCATACGTTTATCTGTTATATCTATTATGTCTATATTTTATACCTGTATCTATAATATCTATTATGTCTATATTTTATACCTATATCTATTATATCTATTATGTCTATATTTTAACTGTATCTGTTGTATCTATTTTGTCTATATTTCATTCCAATATCTATTATGTCTTTATTTCATACCTAATCTATTGTATCTATTATGTCTATATTTTATACCTATACTTATTATATCTATTATGCCTATATTTCATAACTATATCTATTATATTTATTATATTTATATGTTATAATTATATCTATTATATGTATATTTCATACCTGTATCTATTATAACTATTATATCTATTTTTTTCTATATCTATTATATGTATATTTTATTCTTATGCCTATTACATCTATTATGTCTATATTTTATACCTATACGTCTATTATATCTATTATGTCTATATTTTATACCTATATCTATTATTTCTATTATGTCTTTAATTTATACCTATATCTCTTATGTCTATATTTTAGAGCTATATTATATCCATTATGTCTATATTTTATACCTATTTTTATTATATCTACTATGTCTATATTTCATACCTATATCTATTAGATCTACTATGTCTATATTTTATTCCTGTGTCTATTATATCTATTATGTTTTATTTTATACCTCTATCTATTATATCTATTATGTCTACATTTATACCTATATCTATTATACCTATTGTGTCTATATTTTATACCTATAACTATTTTATCTATTATGTCTATATTTTACACCTATATCTATTAAAACTATGATGTGTATATTTTATTCCTATATCTATTATATATATTATGTCTATACTTTATAAGTATATCTATTATATCTATTATGTCGATATTTTATAAGTGTACCAATTATATCTGTTAAGTCTATATTTTACACCTATATTATATATTTATTATGTCTATATATTATACCTGTATGTATTGTATCTATTATGTCTATATTTATACCTATATCTATTATGTCTATATTTTATACCTCTCTCTATTATATCTACTATGTCTATATTTTATACCTATGTTTTTTATATCTATTATGTCTATATTTTATACCTACACTTATTATATCTATTATGTCCATAATATATACCTATATCTATTATAGCTATTACGTCTATATTTATATCTATATCTATTATATCTATTAGGTCTATATTTTATACCAATATCTACTATATCTACTATATCTGTATTTCATAACGATATCCATTATAGCTAGTATGTCTATATTTTTTACCTATATCTATTATATCTATTTTATTTATATTTTATACCTACATCTATTATATCTATTATATCCATATTTTACACCTATATCTATTATATCTATATTTCATACTTGTATCTATTATATCTATTATATCTATATTTTATACCTATATCTATTATATCTATATTTCATACCTATATCTATTATATCTATTATGTCTACATTTTATACCTATATCTATTATATCTATTATCTCTATATTTTATACTTATATCTATTATTTCTGCTGTGTCTATATTTTATACGTATATTTATTATATCTACAATGTCTACATTTTATTCCCATGTCTATGATATCTATTATGTCTGTATTTTATACCTCTATCTGTTATATCTATTATGTCTACATTTTATACCAATTATTATATCTATTACGTCTATATTTTATACCTATATCTTTTATATCTATTATGTCTATATTTCATACCTATATCTATTATATCTATTATGTGTATATTTTATACCTATGTCCATTATGCCTATATTTTATACGTGTATCTATTATATATATTATGTGTATATTTCATGCCTATATTTACTATGTCTATTATGTCTATATTTTATACCTTTCTATTATATCTATTATGTCCATATTTTATACCTATAACTATTATATCTAATAAGTCTATATTTTAAACCTATATCTATTATATCTATATTTTATATCTATATCTATTATATCTATTATGTCTATATTTTATACCTCTATCTATTATATCTATTATGTCTATATTTTATACCTATATCTATTATATCTATTATATCTATATTCTATACCTATATCTATTATATACACTATATCTATATATTTTACAGATATCCATTATATGTATATTTGATACCCATATCTATTATATCTATTATATCTATATTTTATACCTATATCTATTATATCTCTTATGTCTATTATATCTATTATAGCTATATTTTATACCTATATCTATTATATCTATATTTTATACCTGTATGTATTATATCTATTATGTCTATGTTTTATACCTATATTTATTATATCTATTATGTCTATATTTTATACCTATTTCTATTTTATGTATTATGTCTGTATTTATATATATCTATCATATCTATTATGTTTATATTTTATACCTATATATATCATATCTATTGTCTCTATTTTATACCTATATCTATTATATCTTCTGGTCTGTATTTCATACGGATATATATTATATCTATTATGTGTATATTTCATACCCATATCTATTATATCTAATATGTTTTTATTTTATACCTATATCTATAATATCTATTACGTCTATATATTATAACTATATCTATTATATCTATATGTCTCTATTTTATACCTATATCTATTATGTCTATATTTTATACCTATATCTGTTATATCGATTATGTGTATATTTTATACCTATATCTTTATATCTATTATGTCTGTATTTTATACCTATATCAATTATATCTATTATGTCTAAATATAATACCTATATCTATTATGTCTATATTTTATACCTATAACTATTATAACTATTATGTCTATATTTTATAACTATATCTCTTATATTTATTATGTATATTTTATACCTATATCTATTAGGTCTATATTTTATACCTCTATCTATGCTCTTATAACTATATTTTATATCTATATCTATTATGTCTATATTTTATACCTATATCTATTATATCTATTATGTCTATATTTTATACTTATATGTATTATATGTTTTCTCTCTATATTTTAATCCTATATCTATTATATCTATTATGTCTATATTTTATAACTATATCTATCACATCTATTATGTCTGTATTTTATACCTGTATCTATTATATCTATATTTTCTACCTATATCTATAACATCTATATTTTATACCTTTATCTATTATGTCTATTATGTCTATATTTTGTGCCTATATCTATTATATCTGTTATTTCTATATTTTATACCTACGTCTGTTATATTAATTATGTCTATATTTATATCTATATATATCAAATCTATTGTTTCTCTCTATTTATACCTATATTTGTTATACCTATTATGTCTATATTTTATACTTTTATCTATTATATCTATTATGTCTATATTTTATACCTATATCTATTATGTCTGTATGATATACCTATATCTATTATATCTATTATGTCTATATTTTATACCTATTATATTATGTCTATATTTTATACCTATATATATCAAATCTATTGTGTGTCTATTTTATACCTATATTTGTTATACCTATTATGTCTAAATTTTATACTTATATCTATTATATCTATTATGTCTATATTTTATTCCTATATCTATTATGTCTATATGATATACCTATATCTATTATATCTATTATGTCTCTATTTTATACCTATATATATTATGTCTATATTTTATACCTATATCTATTATATCTATTATGTCTATATTTTGTACATATATCTATTATCCATTATATCTATATTGTACACCTATATCTATTATATCTGTATTTACACCTCTATCTATTTTATCTATTATATCTATATTTGATACCTGTATCGATTATGTCTATATTTTATAGCTATATCTAATGTATCTATTATGTCTATATTTCATACCTATATCTATTATGTCTATATTTTATACCTATATCTATTATATCTATTGTCTACATTTTTATCTATATTTATTATGTCTATATTTATACCTATATCTATTATATCTGTTATGTGATATTTTAAACCGATATCTATTATATCTATATTTTATACCTAAATCTATTATATTTATTATGTGTATATTTTAAAACTATATATATTATGTCTATATTTTATATATATCCATTATGTCTATATTTTGCCTAAATGTATTATATATAGTATGTCTATATTTTATACCTATATCGATCATAACTATTATGTCTATATTTTATCCCTCTATCTATTATATCTATTATGTCTATATTTTATACCTCTATTATATCTATTATGTCTATATTTTATACCTCTATTATATCTATAACGTCTGTACTTCATACCTCTATCTATTATATCTATGATGTCTGTATTTTACACCTCTATTATATCTATGATGTCAATATTTTATACCTCTATCTATGATATCTATTTTGTCTGTATTTTATATCTCTATCTCTTATATCTATGATGTCTGTCTTTTATACCTATATCTACTATATCTATTCCGTCTATATTATATCCATTATGTCTATATTTTATACATATCTATTATATCTATTATGTCTATATTTTATACCTCTATTATATCTATTATGACTATATTTTATACCTCTGTCTATTGTGTCTATTATGTCTATATTTTATACGTATATCTATTATACCTCTTATATTTATTATGCCTATATTTTATACTTCTATGTGTTATATCTATGATATCTATTATGCCTATATTTTATACCTCTATCTATTGTATCTATTATGTCTATATTTAATACCTATATCTATTATGTCTATTATGTCTACGTTTTATACCTATATCTATTATATCTATTATGTCTACATTTTAAAACTCTATTATATCAATTATGTCTATAATTTATACCTCTGTCAATTATATCTATTATGTCTATATTTTATACCTCTATTATATCTATGATGTCAATATTTTGTACCTCTATCTATGATATCTATTTTGTCTATATTTATATCTCTATCTATTATATCTATGATGTCTGTCTTTTATACCTATATCTACTATATCTATTCTGTCTATATTATATCCATTATGTCTATATTTTATACATATCTATTATATCTATTATGTCTATATTTTATACCTCTATTATATCTATTATGTCTATATTTTATACCTCTATCTATTGTGTCTATTATGTCTATATTTTATACCTATATCTATTATATCTTTAATGTCTATATTTCATACCTATATCTATTATTTCTTTTATGTCTATATTTTATACTTATATCTATTATATCTATTATGTCTATATTTTATTCCTGTATCTATTATGTCTACATTTTATGCCTATATCTATTATATCTATTATGTTTATATTTTATACCTATACCTGTTATATTTATTCTGTCTATATTTTATACCTGTATCTATTATATCTATTATGTCTATTTTTAAACCTATATCTGTTTTATCTATTATGTCTATATTTTATACCTATATCTACTATAATCATTATGTCTACATTTTATAACTATATCTATTGTATCTATTATGTCTATATTTTATTTCTATATCTCTTATGTCTATATTTTATTCCTATATCTAGTATGTGTATATTTCTACCATCTATCATATCTATTATATCTATTATGTCTATATTTTATAACTCTCTCTATTATATCTACTATGTCTATATTTTATACCTATATCTATTATGTCTTTATTTTATACCCCTATCTACTATAACCTTTTATGTCTATATTTTATACCTATATACTATATCTATTAAGTCTTTATATTATACCTATATATCTATTATATCTATTATATCGATATTTTATACGTAGATCTATTATAATTATTATGTCTATATTTTATACCTATATTATGTCTATATATTATACCTATATCTATTATCTATTATGTCTATATTTTATGCCTGTATCTATTATTATGTATTTTATACCTATATCTATTATTCTATATTTGTCTACATTTTATAACTGTATCTATTATATCTATTATGTCTATATTTTAATACCTATCTATTATATCTATTATGCTATTTTATACCTCTATCTATTATATCTATATGTCTATTTCTATATGTCTATTATGTCTATATTTTATACCTATATCTATTATATCTATTATGTCTATATTTATACCTATAT
>NW_022142693.1:0-17000 GCF_007565055.1 Rhinopithecus roxellana
GAAGTAAAACATGCTTTAGATGTCCGAGGTTTTGGGGCATTGGCCACCTTCTCCAGTCCAGGTTGGGAACAGCTTCCTTGGCATACCTTCACCTTTTTTAAAATAATTACTAAAGTTTGGGTTCACAAACTAGAAGCATATGGAAAACAGATGCCAGGCTCTGAGACCATATGCTTCACATTTTGTATGAATGTAAACTCTCTTTCTTGTGACTATTGGAACAAAGTACCAAAAATTTAGTCACTTTGGACAGTAGAAATGTATTGCCTCATTTCTGAGGGCTATGGTCTAAAATCAAGGTGCCAGTGTTGCCATGCTTCCTATGCAGGTCCTAAGGTAAGGATCTGTTCACTTTCTCTCCCAGCTTCTGAAAGTTCCCTGGCTTGTGGCATTGTAACTCCAGGCTTCTTGTGTCATTTTCCCACTCTGTGCATCTCCAAATGTTCCCTTTTTCTAAATACACTAGTGATTTTCTTAGGGACCCACCCTACTCTAAAATTACCTCATCTGAAATAAACACATCTACATGTAAACTGTCTTTCCAAGTGAGGACATATTCTGTGATACAGTCACTTAGAACATCAACAAAGGAAATTTGGAGAGAATCTACTTCATCTCATAACCCGAGGTGTTATTTTAAAACTGTATTTTTTAAAGAAAGAATTACGTTGGTGTAAGATTGCATTCCAAGTTGTGAATATCTTCATATTATATTCAAAGGGTTCCACCTTCTGTTCACTTTAGCCATTTGAGCCCAGGAAAAGGACACTCCCAGCTCTAGCAGAACATTTTTCCTTTTGTTGACACAGATGACTGCTCACAGTGGGGGCCAAGTATCATCTCCAACTACTCCCAGGACGTGCTGCCATGTAAACTCCATGCACTGAATAAAGGCCTCTGTAGCCCATCCAGATGCCATTCCAACTGTCTCTACTGCTTGCCTGGTGCTGCCTCATGCTAATTCGCATAAACCCCAGCCCTGTCAGCTTCCTCTCAGATCTTGAGAGCTGGTGTGAATGGCATCTGCTGTCCACAGGATTCATGTGTGTGTGTTTGTGTGTGTGTATGTATCATTTATTAATTGACACTTTCTGGTCTTTGAGGTTTAGATATGAAATTTAAGAATAGAATAAAATGTGAAAACAGATCTCTTGTATGTCTCTTGACGATAACAAAGCAAAATCAAACTTTTTTTTCCCCACAAGAAAACCATCTATAGAATGTACAGATTGAAATGTCAGCATTCTTCATTCCATAGGGATACGTTAATCTGTTGTTGCTCACATTGTCATTTATGACAACCATTGTCACATGTACCAGGTCATAGCTCATGCTGCTCTCGACCTCATAGATGAGAACATGTGGCTTTTGAATAACATGTACTTGAAAAGTGTGGACAAGTCCAACAAGTGGTTTGTGTCAGCATTCATTACTGCAGGGCATATTTTTACCTTTTTAGTAAAGATAATTACTAAAGTTTGGATTCACACACCAGAATATGGAAAACAGGTGTCAGGCTCTGAGACCATAGCGGCCCAATTTGTATGAATGTAAAAGTTTTCATTTATGAGGCTACTTTTGTTTTATTAGGGGAGAAATTATTTTGTTGAACAGCTGATTTTTAAACTAAGTCTCATACACACCAGAAAGTTTATCTGAGTCATATCAAGGTGATGTTACTTTATTTTGTAGTTATTTTTTCACTTACAATACTTGTGTTCTCTTTCTGATAAAACTAAGCTAATTTTAAACCCGTATTCAACTCTTACATCACAAATGCGTGGTGTGTGACTCATTTGAAGAATATTGTGTCAATTAACTGTTTGCTTTTTGCTTTTTATTTCTAAGAGAGTATTGCTTAGTTTTTTCACATACAAGATTTATTATGCTTCATGGCATAAGGTGGGAAGATGAAATAAATCACTTCTTTACTGATATTTAAGATTTACATATAAAAGTAAGGTGTGTTCTCTAATTTTTAAAATTTGATGATTGAATAAAAGGTTCAGATGGCCTTTTCTCACCAGAACTCTCTCTGTCAACTCCCTTTGCAAGCACGTCTTCACAGCCAGTTGAATAGGTATTTAGGAACACAACTTAGGACAGCTATTTGTAGAATATTGTGAAGGCAAATTGTTTTTATGTTTTACCTTTTAGTGTTCATTGTTGATTTTATAAGGGAACCCCAAAGAGAGCAAGCAAGCAGCCTATATAAGAGATAACTAATTCAAAATTTATTCTGAAATGTTTCCATCTACTTTCAAATAAATTGCTGTGCTATTAATAGAGACCATGAACTGGCAGGAATTGAGTTTTCTATGGTCAAATAGTCATTCGAGAAGAATGGTGCCACTTGTTTATTTGGTTTCTTTACTTTTGATTTTATTATTGCTGTTAATTTGTTGTTGTTGTGATGATGTCTTGCTCTGTTGCACAAGCTGGAGTGCAACGGCAGGATCTTGGCTCATGGCAACATTTGTCTCCCGGGTTCAAGTGACTCTCCTGCCTCAGTCTCTGGAGTAGCTGGGACTACATGTTCCAACACCACGTGTGCTGAATTTTGGTATTTTCAGTAGAGACGGAATTTCACCATATTAGCCAGAGTGGTCTCCAACTCCTGACTTCAGGTGATTTACCCACCTCTGCTTTTCCAAGCCCTGAGAGTACATGCATGAGCCCGGAGACTGTCCCAGGTAGTACATTTTAATGTAACAATCCAAAAATAATTGTCAGAGTCAAGATTTGGTAGATAGATTTAAAACTAAGATATTCTGCAGTTGGGAATGAAATGTGATAGCATATACATTCACATTAATTCATTTATAAATGTAGATATTCATAAAATGTATAGACAGTCTACACAGCAGTACTCAAGAACCTAAGGAAACACATGTGCAGTGCTAAATGTCGCATTTATGCTTCTGCCGGTGGCTAGGAATAGTGGTCGCTGATTATTTCCTTTCTGTCAGAGAGTAAACCATTGATATTCGTAGATGAAAAAGGTTAAGGCAGTTTTTAGGAGTGTTGTCAAGAAAAGCCAGGATTACAATAACATTTGTAGTCAGCCTTTTTGAAACGTCAAAGGTGTCTATTTAAGACAAAGAAAAAAAATCGAGCAGATCATGAATATACACTCATATCAATGTAGGTACTTTGGTCACAGCAGTTGCTTTACTTTTATTATACTGGAATTCTCAGTAATGATTGTTTTGCGGGTGAAGAGATGGTGGAGGAAGTCACAGAAATTTTATAAAACTTTTGGAATTGGCCTGGGCATGGTGGCTCATGCCTGCAATCTTAGCATTTTTGGAGGCTGAGATGGTACACCAAGGAGGCTGGCAATGCTCTCTTTGTTTCTACAATAAGATCTTACTGTAAAATAGGTAATGTTCATTGAAAATCAGGTTCTACAACCTCTGCTAATGGTGAGCATTGAACAATTTTGTTCCATTCTGAATTAACTTTAAGCAAGTCCTTCTAAGTTTTGTCTTGTGTCCTTGTGTGAAATAACTCTCATGATTTTTACCCCACTTATTTGATTTTTAACATAAAGATGTTTGTTCCAGATTGTGGTAGTTTAATATTCATTTTTAAAGTGCAGACTTGGTGTGGTGGCTCACACCTATAATCCCAACACTTTGGGAGGCCGAGATAGGTGGATCACGAGGTCTGGAGATTGAAATCATGGTGAAACCCTGTCTCTACAGAAAAAAAAAAAAAGAAAATTAGGCAGGCCGGTGGGAGGCATCTGTAGTCCCAGTTACTTGGAGGCTGAGGCAGGAGAATGGCCTGAACCCGGGATGTGGAGCTTGCAGTGAGCCAAGATTGTACCACTGCACTCCAGCCTGGGCGACAGAGTGAAATTCTGTCAAAAAAAAAAAAAAAAAAAAAAAAGTGCTATCCTTCAGCTGTTTTTGTACTATTTCCCCTATTGGTCATCCAAACTAAGATGATGTCTTAACCTGTTATACACACTCATATTGAAACAAAATAAATGTCAGAGCTAAGGGTGCAGAGAAAGGCAAGACTCTTCTAGAAATCTGGCAGTAATTTCAGCAAACACGTACATTTTAATACAGTTGTTCCTGCCCTCAGTGAGTATCTAATACAGAGGTTTCTGATGAAATCCTGCCAAGAGCATCAGGGTGAGTGAAAGCAGGAAGACATGGCTCAGCTGTTTACAGTGGCACACTGAAAATAGACTTTTCTCCATGCTAATGAAGGTGAGAGAACATACTGGGTGTATATTAGTAAAGTTAAGTGCCAAACTTCACATGTGACTAATTCTTTGAAGGAGCTGGAAGGTAAGTGGAGCATTAAGCCAGACCTCTAATGTGGGCTGCAGAGAAAACATTGCAGGTGTGAAGGTGTGAATGAGAGCACTGGGCACAGGTGTAGAGCTGTCAGCTGATAGAGACAAGATGATCATGAGGAAAGATAAGCTGGCAAAGCTTGGATCTGGTAGGTGATGTCCCTTGCAGGCTCTCTAACATAAGAGCAAGAAATGAAATTAGTCTTAAGATCAGGCTCCTCTTAGCACATATGTTGCACGAAGTTGGTTCTGCTTTAGTGCTCCAAAAGTGATCCGGAAGACATGTGCATACGAGTTTTGTCCTCCGGTTATAGCTGCAAACTTCCTAAGATACTTCCTTTGCATGGACATACATACTCTCAATCTCTGTTTTGTCCATGCTGTACTTGTGATCTTTAACAATTCAGTCACTTCACCACTTCCCAATTATCAGTTCAGAGTTCCAGAAAGCACTGACTCTCCAGAGAGCACCTATCACTGGATACCACACAGATGCTTTTCTCTACTTATCTTTTACTCCTCCATGACATGTTTATTGTGAGAAAACTTACATGCTGGTATCATAATATAAAAGTGAAAGCTTAGGTTTGTCAAGAAACATAGATTTTTTTTGAGACAAGAAAGAGTAGGAATGTTTTATCTTCAACTAGGAAACTTTCCCCAAGGATGAAATTAACAAAACTATTTATTTGAATGGAATGGGACTGTAATTTTGTATCCTCTACTCAGCACATTTTAGTTGATATGTAAGTTATTAAATGCACATTTATCTATTTCAAGTTCTGTAGTTAGCCTTTTTCTGTAAACTGAGCTCTCTCTATGGAAAAGCTTTGTATTCATAGCTTGATATATGACAGACTGTATGAAGCAAACTTCTGTACCACTGGGAATCACCCTTCCTTCAAACGATGGAGCATGATCTATGGTTCTCCTTTCCAGCTTGACTCTGCAGCTGCTTCTCACTGCTCCTGCTGCCATACTCGCCACCTGCTTTGTTCTGCTACCATTTCCTATCGTATATTTGATAAAACGCTTCCAGATGAAATACTGGATGAAACCAGGAAGAGAAATGTTTTGATGTAATTTTTTAAAACTCTGCTCCCTATATGAGAGCCACCACACTCACCCAGCATGGTCTTTGATATCCCCATCGCTCCCCAGTTGCGGGTCTCATCCACATTCAATCCAAGCTTCAGATAGTCCTCAACTGCAGAGAATATGAACATCCACAAGAGGCCACAATTTGCTTTATCAAGTCTCATCATTGCAGGAAGGGTTTTTTTTGAAGCAAACACAAAAAACCTTGAAAGCAAATCACTAAGCAATGTTCAGCAATAGAGACAGTAAGTAAATACATGGCCTAATAAAAATGTCTTATTTACCCTCTGACAAAGTACAATCCTTCTTAGCATTTCCCCTGAGAGTGATAAATTCAGCTTGTGTCTTTGTTAAAAAGGAGTCGCTTAACTTCAACTAGGAGACTTTCCAAAAGGTTGAACAATGTCAGAGAAATATTAAGTATCCCATTAGTAGAACTGTAATTTTTATCCTCCACACACACATTGTAAGTGTTAAATCAGTTATCAAATGCAGATTTGTCTTTTCTCCAAGCTCAGAAGTTCGCCTTTTTTCTTAAAAGTGAACTCTGTCAATGGAAAGCCTTTTATTCACGGACAGCTCGAATTTAGCTGGATGTGTGACAGACTGTATGAAGAAGCAACTCTTGTACTACTTTTTGCCTAGGGCTGGGAAAGTGATCTATTTTGGGAGAAGTTCATTAATGGCAAAAGAATGATGAGTAGTTACTAGAGTAAATCTAATGATAGGTAGAATGAAAACTAAGAAAAAGGTTAAGCCATGTTGAAAAGAATAAAGAAGTAAAGTAAAAAGAATGCATTGCAAATACATTAGATTCCAATCTTTCCCATCTAATATTGTAGCTTTAGGAAATCATTTTATTTCATGAAGAATACGATGATAATTGCATAAAAATCTGTACATATAAAAATTAGTTTCCCATTTTTTCCAGGAAAAAAATTCAAGTATAAATTCTAGTAGTCTCATTTTAATTATAATGAAAGTGTTGGCCATCTCATTTATAAAATTTCTAATTTACATATGTAAATCACAGAACCATTTTTAGACAACCATTACATTTATAAATGTAGGGTGATTTTACTGAGAAAATGTATTCCTCTATGAGTGGATGTGTCCCTTCTCCCACCAACTAATGACACAGCAATACACACTCACGAATTTTATTAGTAAGTAACACACTGCTACAAACAATAATTCTCTTCTCCGTGTCCGTGATTATGTGTACATGTGTGAGTTGGTTAGAATGCATCTGCCTTATCTCTAAAACTCAAGAGCAAGATGAGCTAGGCTTGGGCTTTTGCTGAAGGTTGACCATGCCTTTGTGCATCAAGTGATCTGACATATCCTCAGATGCAAGAATTTTTGAACCCCTTCCTCAAAGGCTATGGCCGCATTTGTGGCATCTTTTGCACTTGTTACAATGTAAGGATAGTCGCCGTTCTCCCTGCATAAGCTTCACTTCTTCTATAAACACCTGCAATTCGCTAATGCCAGTCTTAGAAACCAGAATCACAAAAGGAAAGCTCTCGGGTTCTTCCACATCTGCGTAATAGATGAACTCTTTCTTCCAGTTACTTAAGTTCCGGAAGCTTTGTGAATCTTGATACTACAAGTAAACAGACAACTGTCAGAACCTCTGTAAAATACATCCTCAGTCTTTGGAATCTCTCCTGACCTGCCATGTCAAAACCTTCATGGTAGCAAAATGTCCATCCCTTTCAAATCTTGTTTAAAATTCCACAACTATTGCGTGGAACAGCTGAGTATCAAACGTATGAGTTGCATGTCTGTTCATAAACGAACTCCTCCCAACCCCACCATCTCCAAAGAAAATTACTTTTAAAAATGATGAATTTCCTGCCACTGTTCATCTCAAGAACTTCAAGAACCCTGAAAAATAAAAAGGTAACATAACATTCCTTTTTACCTACTTATTCTTCTGTATGAGACTATGAATATCCGCATTTAGTTGAATAAAACACAGTCCTAGGGAAAAAGTAATAAGACTGGATGTTTACTGAACACATAGCTATGTGTGGGCTACTATACTACCATTATTCTCTAAGACAACTAAAAAGGGCTCACTCTTCTCCTTTCTCACATCACAGCTGTCTGTGAAGTTGGCACTGTAGCCTAATGTGACATCAATGCTCTTGTATGAACAGTGAATCTATGATAAGCCCCTCTCTGCTTGTGTAAGTCAACTACAATTGATTAGAGATGGATAAGATGAAAGACTGCGTGTTTCTGATACAGCAAGATTTATACTTTAGGGAGAATGTTGATGACAAATGTAATGGAAGTTAGTGTTGAGAGAGCAGGAAACTTATAGTTGTATTTGGGCCAAAAAGAAGAGCCAGTTTTTGCTGTGCATGTTGGTTCACGCCTGTAATCCCACACTTTGGGAGGCCAAGATGGTTGGATCAAGAAGTCAGGAGTTCTAGACAAACATGAAAAACATTCTGAAACCCTGTTTCTACTAAAAACACAAAAAATAGTCAGATGTGGTGGTGTGTGATTGTAAACCCAGCTACTCAGGAAGCTGAGGCAAGAGAATCCCTTGCCCCAGGGAAGAGGAGGTTGCAGTGAGCCGAGATCGCACCCCTGTACTCCAGCTTGGGCTACACAGTGAGACTCCATCTCAAACCAACAAACAAGCAAACAAACAAACAGGTTTAATCTTTTCACATCGTCCCATAGTCCTTGGAGACTTTCTTTGTTCCTATTAACTCTTTTTCTCTAACCTTTTCTTCATGCTTTATCTCATTAAGTTGACCTTCAGTGACTGATATCCTTTTTCCACTTAATTGATTTGGCTATTGATAATTGTGTATGCTTCATGCAGTCTTTGTAGTGTGTGTTTTTCAGCTACGTTATGATATTTAAGTTTTTCTCTTAACTCGTTATTCCAGTTAGCAATTTCCCTAACCTTTTTTGAAGTTCTTAGGTTCCTGGCATTGGTTACAATTCTTTTTTAGCTCAGAAGAGTTTGTTATTACCCAACTTTGAAGCCTACTTCTGCCAATTCCTCAAACTCATTCTCTGTATTCAATTTTGTTTTCTTGCTGGGGGACTTGTGGTCTTTTGGAGGAAAAGAGGTATTCTTGTTTTTGGAATTTTCAGCTATTTTTGTCCTTTGTGCATTTTTTATACCTTTGATCTCTGATGTTGGTGACCTTTAATTAGGTGTTTGTTTTGTTTTCTGGAAATCCTTTTAGTAGATGTTGATACTATGCCTTTCTCTTATTAGTTTTCTTTCTATCAATCAGGTCCCTCAGTTGCAGGTGTGCTGGACTACGTTGGGGGTCCACTTCTGACAGTTTTTGCCTGAGTACCACTATCAGAGGATACAGAAAAGCAAAGATTGCTGCCTGTTCTTTCCTCTGAAAGCTTCATCCCACAGAAGCACCTGCCAGGTGCCAGCCAGGGTACTCCTGTATGAGGTGTCTGTCGATCCCTGGGGGGAGGAGTCTCCCAGTCAAGAAGCATGGGATTCATGGACCCACTTGATGAGGCAGTCTGTTGGAGATCTTCAGCTCTCTTCAGAACCGCAGGCAGGAAGGGTTACGTCTGCTGAATCTGTGCCTATAGCTGCCCTTGCCAAAGGTGCTCTGATTCAGGGAGATGGGAGTTCTATGTATAAGCCCCTAACGGGCTGCTGCCATTTTTCAGAGATGCCCTGACCAGGCAGGAGGAATCTAGGGAGGCAGTCTGGCTACAGCAGCTTTGATGAGCTGTGGTGACTTCCTAGTGACTTTATTTACACTGTGAAGGGAAAGCCACCTACTCAAGCCTCAGCGTTGGTGGACACCCGTCCCCACCAATCTCAAGCATCCCAGGTTAACTTCAGACTACTGGCTGGCAGTGATAATTTCAAGGCAGTGGATTTTAGCTTGCTGGGCTCCTTGGGCGTGACGTTCACTGAACTAGACTGCTTGGCTCCCTGGCTTCACCCCCTTTAAGGGAGTGAACGGTGCCGATTTCTGGCATTTCAGGTGCCACTGGGGCATGGAAACAAACAACAAACACAGAAACAAACAAACAAATGAAACACTCTTCAAGCTAGGTCACTATCTGCCCAAAAAATTTTTAATTTTTATTAAAGTGTACATTTTTATGTCCACTTACAATTTTTAACTTTCTACTCTTTTTATATGCCTTGCATGAAAATTTACGTTTAGCACTTTCAATTACATGTCATAATGTAACTTTTAGGCATTTTAACTTCAATGCAAAACGTGTTAAGTTTTTGTTTGTTTCTTTGTTTGCTTTTCCTGTAAATGGCAGTAACACTAAACCTTTCCCATGGGTACAAGTGAATGATATATTTACAAATTCATACTTAACAATTAGCACTTCCGGGCTGGATTTGCTATAAAGATATTTTGAAAATGTCTGTTTTGTTCTAGATGTCCCCAGACATAGACAGAAATTTGAATCCTCTTTATGGAAGAAGACAGTTATGTTGAGAAAGCCCTGTTCCCCCAGTGTTTCCTCTAGCTTAGTCCCATTGGTCCTTAGAGGAACTGGACAGCAGACCGGAATTTCTCCAGTTCCAGGAAATATCCAGGAAAAGGTAGATCTTACCAGATGGCTGAATTAAGTTGTATGTTGGATATTCCAGTTGGAATTGGCAGGGAGACTGCCAGAATGGAGCTACATGATGAAGAGAGAGCAACAGAATGAGAGAGATAGAGATTGACAGAGAGAGAGACAGAGAGAGAGAAGAGAGAGAAGAGAGAGAGAGAGAGGAGAGAGAGAGAGAAAGAGAGAGAAGAGGGAGCCAGTGTTAGGAAGTGAAATACCTAATACTGGTGGTCAGAGGTGGATTCCTGAGACTTGAGGGTTTTAGAGCCCTGACCTGAGCCTTCCAGTTCCCTTCAGGTCTGTTGTCCTTCTCACAACATTCTCTTGATGGGTTAAATGAGAGAAAAAAAGATGGGGCAGGTGGCCAGAGACTCTCAGGATCCAGGAGTTACCTTAGGATAAACTGCCATTACCCACAGCTTCCTGGGAAGCAAGGGAGCTTGTGCTCCCAACACGGTTCCAGTTTTCAGCATCAAATGTAAGCATTAGAAAAGAGGAGAGAAACCTGAAGGATGGCTTGACAGTCAACAGAGAGGTTTACTTTGAATCAAACTGAGAGGGGTGTCTGACCAGGTGTAGTCAGAGCCACACTCTGTTAGGGGACTAAGAGTTTTTCCCAATTCAGTCTCAAAGAGTTTATCAGAGGTTTGGACTGCTCTTTTTTCTTTTGTTGTGGTTATCTGACAAAGAGAGTTGTGTTTCTGTTTCTGGAGTTGCAGGCATATCCTCCATGTCTGCTTCTAGATTCCCTATCCTTAGTGCTCCTGAAGGCAAAGGAATGTACTTCTTATTGGTAGTCAGAAGAGAAGCGATTCCCTTGAAATTCGTGAGGCTGAAAAGAGAGCTGGAAGTTAAAGTGGCACTGTTTGTTCAGGATGAAGGTGCACCTGCTCTATCACTTTCTAGTCAGGTAGGTGCACAGCTACTAATTTTGTTTTGGTGTTTGGAGCAGTTATATACCTAGAAGTAAATTCTGTTGTCTGCAAATGCAAATCAGAGAACCTGTATGACTCTATCTGATGTATTTGCCATACACAAATGTAGGCTTACATGCATTATACCCCTGTGATTTTTAAAAATATTTATGGTAATTAATAATGATTACTTGGCACTCTCAAAAAAAGATTAAATTATTTTGTGTATTGAATATTCACATTTTAAAGGAATTCTCTAAGCTTTATATTTTAAAATTTACTTTTCTAATGTTAAAATGCATGGTATTTTATTAAAAATAAAACTGTAACATAGAATTAAAATTACTGATATTATAAAACTAAATGGCTTAAATTATTCTCCTGAAGTTGTGGAAGTGTTGTTGTTGTTGTTGTTTTAATTATAGCAGCGTATAAAATCTACAGTAACATCTAACACAGCTCTTTATTTTCTCTCTCAAAAAGGAATTGTATTTAATATTTTTCTTTGTGAGATGTTTGCTCTTTATGAGAATAGAATTCTTTTTATACAAATAGAAGCTGTTTCATAATCTTGATTCTATTACACCAGTGAATGCTTATTTTTCACAGAAATATAACAACTTGAGCAAGAGTGATCAGTTACTAACAGGAGTATTGAATCTCCAGAGAAGAAAAGATTCAGGGCATAGGGATTAGATTTACAGAAATATAGTTTGTTGTTTGTAATGTATGCCAGTTCAGGTAAGATATTTTCATAATTTTATATCAATGATGATTTTATTCTTAAAAACTAAATGAGGAGCACATTTTTATCAAGTTATAAAATGAAAAGTGACCTAAAGTACAATCAATATTCCATATACATATACATATACACATATTAAAATGCATTGCAAAGTGTACAACTTTAATGTATTTCATGTATTCTCAGGTTTTTTATGCACTTGTTTCATTTTTCTGGTAATCCTTAAGAATAGATATTCTGTCTGATTGATGTTATCTTCCCTCTCTCTCTCTCTCTCTCTCTCTCTTTTTTTTTTTTTTTTTTTTTTTTTTTTGAGATGGAGTGGCCAGGCCGGAGTACAGGGGCAGTATTCGACAGAATTCAAACTCTGCCTCCTGTGTTCAAGCGATTCCTCAGCCATGGCTCCGAAGAAGCTGGGACTGTGTATATATTCATTCTTTTTAGAGACTGGGTTTCACCATGTTGGTCAAGATGGTCTCGATCTTCTGACCCTGTGACCTGCACACTTTGGGCTCTCAAAGTGCTATGATTACAGACTTGAGTCACTGTGCCCAGCTGATGTTATCTCTTAATGTTGCTTTTTGAAATGTACTGGCTTCCAGGTCATGTCTCACACTATCTAAAAGAGAATTTCGAACTTGGAAACGGAATCTATATCCTTAAGGGATCCCAATTATTTGTTTTTCTTGCCAGGTTTCAAAAGGACTTTCATGAGGAACTTAGCATGTATGTATGTTTTGTTTCACTTAAATAAAGGAAAAGATAGTTAGCGATAATGTAAATAAATAGTTCACTTAAATTTTTGGTGATGTTAGCATAAATTAAGAAATGCAATTTTCAGTAAATCTGTCTTAGGGTAGCCTGATTTTTCTTACATCAACCTATTGCACAGTAGTACTAAAGACATGGATATATTGTCAGAAACACACAACAAAATATCTGTGTGTTTTCAGTGTTATTGATGTTGATTTTATGAGTAAAAATGAGGGCAAATTTATTACAGATGCTGTTATCCAATTAGAATATCTGCAAATCAGGTGTGAGTACAACATTTCAAAATTGCTGATTTATGGATATAGTTAAAATTTAGTTACTCGTTAATATCTCAGTGATGTTGATAAATATTAGGTCACATTTATATGAATGATCGACTGAGAAAATTAGCAGACTATCAAAACTAAGTTCTATGGTCTGACATTCCTGTAATGAAAATGTTATTTGTATTATTAATATTTACCTTCAAGTGGAAATAAATTGTACCCTTTACTCTTCCTCCTCTGACCATCTCTGTGCTTTGCTTTTCTCAGCCTTGTCTCACTACATCTGAGATGCTGGGATACTTTTAATAGAGGAGGAGCATATGTTACACAAACATAAATATTATATTTATTTTACATTTAAAAGGATCAAACATAGAACTCACAAAAATTGTGTTTTACAAGCTGTAACTTGAAATTTCAGCTACTTATATACAACACATGTTTGGTTTATATTATAACCTGTTTAGTTTTAATTAACAAGGTTCCGTATACATTTATATATCTTAAGGCATTAGGCAGTGTGTTTTAGGGTTTAGGAGATTTTGAATTTGAGAAAACTGAGTCAACACACTTACATACTATAATAGTACACATTGTGTACTCTTCCCTGTAAGTCCCCAAAAGTACCCAAAGATGAAACATACTAATGTTTCTGTGAAGAGAAATGAATATTCACTTTAAGGTGAAGGGTACATGAATGTAGACTTAAATAGCTTCTCTCAATTAAGTATATATTATATCAGAAACTGAGTTATCTACCAAACTTATTATAAAAAGTCTTAGTTAATTGAGCTTTTTGAATTTTAGATAAATTATTTTGAATCTGCCTTAATTATGATTTTGAAAACACAGTACTGAATAAACAGCCCAGGTGAGATACAAAGCATCATAATAGTAAAAATGCAAAGAGTTCTGCCGTCAATTGTAGGGACTATGTGACTTAGATTTGGAGAGTAAATAGCATCTTGCAGTAGAAAACGGTTGCTTTGTTAAGTTAAAAAAAAAAAGTAGCCAGTAGTTACAGATTTAGTATTGGCGTAACTTGGCATTTTAGCAATTATGAGGGATATTCAGTGTGACTTGATAAACCATTAGAGAACCAAATTAGTAACATCTCACTGGCTATAGCATGGAAAATTTCACAATGGACCACAGTAAGGAAGTATTCAAAATTGCCTGTAGAAAAAGATGTGCGTGCTCTATGTTAGAGAAACTGGCAATGTGGAACATATGTGTTGAGAGAATTACAAGCTCTTTATAAGTTACAATAGGCAGGTATTGGTACTTGGATATTTGAGGCAGTTAAGAGATGTTAACACTGTGTCCCGGGTGTAATTTGATAAGTTGAGGGAATAGTAATGCAATTTACTGATAGAAAAAGAGAACCTATTTGAGCAGATTGCATTTTAGAAGCATATGGACACCAAATAAAAATTGTAATGGGGAGTTGGATACACATGTCCAAAATTTGGACTCATCTAAAAGGATCCATGTGTTACTATAGATGTAATGACAAAAAGTCATAGAAAGGAAAGTCCTAGAATGGAAAAAAATTTTAAAGTGTTAATGTTAACAAGGTAGATAATATTAAGTACCCAAAACAATCCATAGCCTCTAAATAGTTGGTTTAATTGGTATGTAAGAAGAGGTGTTTTGTGTGTGTGTTTTTTTTTTTTTTTTTTTTTTGTTTTTTTTTTTGAGAGAGTCTTGCTCTTTCACCAGGCTGGAGGGCAGGAGTGCAATCTCAGCTCACTGAAATCTCCACCTCCTGGTTCAAGCAATTCTGTGCATCAGCCTCCTGAGTAGCTGGGATTACCAGGGTCCCATCACCATGCCTGGCCAGACTGGATTTGAGAAAAATGATAATTTTTAAAAAACTGTGGTTATGGTAAAAAGATCTTTAGCCTTCTTCTAGAATTCTTACTTGTGTCATCTGCAGTAAAATAAGCCTAACAATTGCACCACAATTAGTTGCCCCAAAGATGCCAGGAGACACAAAGTTTTATTTTTGTAGGATTTTAGAAACAAATCATACTATGTATCTGGAAACTCTATACACACATGTTCTCTCTCTCTCTCTCTCACACACACACACACACACTATTTTCACTCAATTGACATTATAATAAACTCACTGAAAACCTGATGATAAATGAAAGTTATTATAAATCTGTAGAACAAAACGATTAAAGGCAAGTGACAAACTTAAATTTTAAACAACTGAAAATATTAGGTTTTAACAATTAAAATTTTCGAATTGTTCTTTGGTCCACCATCATAAATTACAAGCAGGTCAACTAACGTAAAATTGACACTAAGAGTTCTTATCAATGAGATTTAATTCATGCCATTATAAAAATAGTTTGCAGTCATACATTGTTTATATGTAACTGCACGTATTTCCTCTAAAGTAAGGCTAAATCACATCTTAGCCTCATCTCATCCAAGAAAGTGATTAAAGTTATACATGTTGGGTTAATGTGAAAAATAGTGGCTGTGGATTAATGTGGGTTTTATGTATGAATTTATTATTCTCCTTATTAAGACAAGCATGAAATTTTCTGTAATTAACATTAGTCTATTCAATAGGCAGCATTAAACAGATATATATCAACATCTGCTCTGTACCAAGCACTGTTCGAGACAGCAGATAAAAATATAGGCAAAGATAATACTAATCCAAATTGCACATAAAAACATTTGATACTATTGATAATGTGGCAAATGACGTGATTTTCACTTTATTATAATATTTTTTCTTTTTTTTTCCTGTGTGTTTTCTTTAAATTATACTTTAAGTTCTAGGGTACACATGTACAACATACAGGTTTGTTACATATATATATACGTGTATCGTGTTGCTGTGCTGCACCCATCAACTCATCATTTACATTAGGTGTATCTCCTAATGCTATCCCTCTCCACTCCCCAATCCCGGTGTGTGATGTTCCCCTTCCTGTGTCCAAGTGTTCTCATTGTTCAATCCCTACCTATAAGTGAGAACAGTTGGGGTTTGGTTTTTTGTCCTTGTGATAGTTTGCAGAGAATGATGGTTTCCAGCTGCATACATGTCCCTACAAATGACATGAACTCATCCTTTTTTTGGCTGCATAGTATTCCATGGTGTATATGTGCAACATTTTTTAAATCCAGTCTATCATGGTGGACATTTGGGTTGGTTCCAAGTCTTTGCTATTGTGAATAGTGCCAAAATAAAATATGTGTGCATGTCTCTTTACAGCAACATGATTTATAATCCTTTGGGTACACACCCAGCAATGGGATGGCCAGGTCAAATGGTATCTCTAGTTCTAAATCCTGGAGGAATCACCACACTGTCTTCCACCGTAGTTGAACTAATTTACACTCCCACCAACAGTGTAAAAGTGTTCCTATTTCTCCATCTCCTCTCCAGCACCTGTTGTTTCCTGACTTTTTAATGATCGCCATTCTAACTGGTGTGAGATGGTATTTCATTGTTGTTTTGATTTGCATTTCTCTGATGGCCAGTGGTGATGAAATTTTTTCACGTGTCTGTGGGCTGCATAAATATCTTTTTTTGAGAATGTCTGCTCATATTGTTCATCCAATTTTTAATGTTTTTTTCTTGTAAATTTGTTTGAATTCTTTGTAGGTTCTGGATATTAGCCCTTTGTCAGATGAGTAGACTGCAAAAATTTCTCCCCATTCTGTAGCTTGCCTGTTTACTTGGATGGTAGATTCTCTTGCTAGAAGCTCTTTAGTTTCATTAGATCTCATTTGTCAATTTTGGCTTTTGTTGACATTACTTTTGGTGTTTTGACATGTAGTCCTTGCCTATGCCTATGTCCTGAATGGTATTGCCTAGGTTTCTTCTAGGGTTTTTATGGATTTATGTCTAACATTTAAGTCTTTAATCAATCTTGAATTAATATTTGTATAAAATGTAAGGAAGGGATTTAGTTTCAGCTTTCTACATATGGCTAGCCCCTTTACCCAACAACATTTATTAAATAGAGAATCCTTGCCCCATTTCTTGTTTTTATCAGGTTTGTAAAGATCAGATGGTTGTAGATGTGTGGTATTATTTCTGAGGGCTCTGTTCTGTTCCATTGGTCTATATCTCTGTTTGGTACTAGCATCATGCTATTTTGGTTACTGTAGCCTTGCAGTATAGTTTGAAGTGAGGTAGCATCATGCCTCCATCTTTGTTCTTTTGGCTTAGGATTATCTTGGCAATGTGGTCACTTTTTTGGGTTTCATATGAATTTTAAAGTGGTTTCTTCCAATTCTGTGGAGAAATCATTGGTAGCTTGATGGGGATG
>NW_022142694.1:0-4809 GCF_007565055.1 Rhinopithecus roxellana
ATATACACAGCAGTGGGATTGCTGAATCATATGTTAGCTCTATTTTTAGTTTTTTGAGGAACCTCCAAACTGTTCTTTATAGTGGTTGTACTAATTTACATTCTCACCGAGAGCGCATGAGGGTTTCCTTTTCTCCGCTCCTTGACAAGATTTTTTTACTGCTTGCCTTTTGGATAAAAACCATTTTAACTGGGGTGAGATGATATCTCATTGGAGTTTTGATTTGTACTTCTCTGATGATCAATGATGTTGAGAACCTTTTCATAAGTCTCTTTGTCACTTGTATGTCTTGATAAACGTCTATTCAAATCTTATGCCCATTTTTAAATCAAATTATTAGATTTTTTCCTGTTGAGATGTTTGAGCTCCTTACATACTCTGGTTATTGATCCCTTGTCAGAGGGGTAGTTTGCACACATTTTCTCCCATTTTGTGAGTTGTCTCTTCACTTTGTTGATGGTTTTGGGGACTGTGCAAAGGCTTTTTAATTTTATGTGATCCCATCCATTCATTTCCAATTTGATTGCCTGTGCTTGTGGGATATTATTCAAAAAATGTTTGGCCAGACCAATGTCCTGGAGAGTTTTCCAATGTTTTCTTGTAGTAGTGTCATACCTTGAGGTCTTGGATTTATGTCTTTAAATCATTTTAATTTGATTTTTGTATATTGTGAGAGATACAGGTGTAATTTCATTCTTCTCCCATATGGATAATCAGTTTTCCCAGCCTTTATTAAAAAGGCTGCCTTATTCCGAATGTGTGTTCTTGACACCTTTGTCAAAATTGAGTTAACTGTAGGTGTGTGGATTAGTTTCTGGGTTCTCCATTCTGTTCCATTTGTCCGTGTATCTGTTTTTATGCCAATACCATGCTGTTTGGGGTTACTATATCTCGGTAGTATAATTTGAGGTCAGGTAATGTGATGCCCTCAGTCATGTTTTTTGCTTGGGATCACTATGGCCATTCTGGGTCTTTTGTGGTTCCATATTAGTCTTAGGACTGTTTTTTCTAATTCTATTATGAATAATGTTACTGGTATTTTCATAGAAATTGCATTGTATCTGTAGATACAATGGATCTGGATTTGGATGTATGTATGGATATTTTAACAATATTGATTCTTCTGATCTATAAATATGGAATATCTTTCCAATTTTTGGTGTCCTCTTCAACTTCTTTCATCAGCCTTTCATGGTTTTCATGTAGAGATCCTTCACTTTTTTTGCTTAATTCCTAGGTATTTAATTTTATTTGTGGCTACTGTAAATGGAATTACTTTTTTATTTCCTCTTTACATTATTCACTGTTGGCATATAGAAATTTTACTAATTTTTGGATATTGATTTTGTATCCTGCAACTTTGCTGAATTTTTTTTTTTTTATCAGTTCCAATGGCTTTTTGGCAGAATCTTTAGATTTTTCCAAATGTAAGATTATATCCGCAAACAGGGATCATTTAACTTCTTCTTCTTTACAACTTAGATGTTCTTTATTTCCTTCTCTTGTCTGATTGCTTTAGTTAGAACTTCCAGTACTATGTTGAATAACAGTGGTCAAAAGTGAGCATTCTTTTCATATTTCAGTTCTTAAAGGAAAGACTTTCAATTTTTTCTCATTCAGTATGATAATAGCTGTGGGTCTTTCATATATGACTTTTGTCTGTTGAGGTATGTTTCTTCTATACCCAGTTTTTCTTTTCTTTTCTTTTTTTTTTTTTTGAGGGCTTTTATCATGAAGGGATATTGAATTTTATCAATCAAATGCTTTTCAGCATTAATTGAAATGATCATATGGTTTTTGTCCTTCATTCTGTTGATATGATGTGTCACGTTGATTGATTTGCATATGTTGCATATGTTCAATCATCGTTACATCCCTGGGATAAGTCCCATTTGGTCTTGATAAATGATTTTTCTAATGTTTTGATGAATTTGGTTTCTAGTATTTTGTTGAGGATTTTTGCATCACTATTCGTCAGAAATTTTGGCTTGTAGTTTTCTTTTTTTGATGTGTCTTTATCTGGTTTTGGTATCAGGGTAATAGTGACCTCTTATAATTAGTTTGGAAGCATTCTCTTCTTTGTTTTTCAGAACAGTTTGAGTGGGATAGGTATTCTTTAAATGTTTGGCAGAGTTCAGCAGTGAAACCATCAGGTCTTGGGCTTTTCATTACTGGGAGACTTTTTATTGTGACTTCAATCTTGTTATTGATCTGTTCAGGTTTTGGATTTCTTCATAGTTCAATCTTGATAGGTTGTATGTCTCTAGGAATTTATCTATTTCCTGTAGATTTTCCAATTTATTCATATAGTTTGCCATAGTAGCTACTAATGATACTTTGAATTTCTGCAGTATCAGTTGTAATGTTTTTTCTTTTAATCTCTGATTTTATTTATATGGGTCTTTTCCGTTTTTTTCTTAGTGTGACTAGGTTTGTCAATTTTGATCTCTCTCTCTTTCCTTCTTTTCTTTCTTTTCTTTCCTTTCCATTCGTTTCCTTTCGTTTCCTTTCTTCTCTTTTCTTTACTTTCTCTTTTCTTTTCTTTTTCTTTTCTTTTTCTTTCTCTTTTTCTTTTCTTTCTCTTTCTTTTCCTTTTCCTTTCCTTTTTTCCCCTCCCCTCCCCTCCCCTCCCCTCCCTCCTCCTTCCCTGCTTCCCTCCCTCCCTCCCTGCTTCCCTCCCTCCCTCCCTCTCTGCCCCCCTCCCCTCCCTCCCTCCCTTCCCTTCCCTTCCCTGATGGAGTCTTTCTCTGTTGCCCAGGCTGGAGTGCAATGGCATGGTCTCAGCTCACTGCAATCTCTACCTCCCTTGTTCAAGTGATTCTCCTGCCTCAGCCTCCCGAGTAGCTGGGATTACAGGTGTCCACCAGCATGTCCGGCTAACTTTTGTATTTTAGTAGAGATGGGGTTTCACCATGTTGGCCAGGCTGGTCTTGAACTCCTGACCTCAGGTGATCCACCTACCTGGGCCTCCCAAAGTGCTGGGATTAGAGGCATGAGCCACTGTGCCTGGCCAATTTTGATCTTTTCAAAACACCAACTTTTTGTTTCATTGATCTTTTATATTATGTTATTCATTTCAAATTCATTTATTTCAGCTCTAATTTGTATTATTTCTTTTACAAATTGTGAGTTCAGCTTGCTTTTGTTATTTTTAGTTCTTTAAGATGCATTTTTAGGTTATCTATTTGAATGTTTTCTTCTTTTTTGATGTGGGCACTAACAGCTATAAATTTCCCTTTGTTACTACTTTCACTGTATCCCGTAGGTTTTGGTTTTTTGTATTTCTGTTACCATTTATTTCAATAACATTTTCAATTTTCTTAATTTCTTGCTTGATCCACTGGTCATTCAGGAGCATATTGTTTAATTTCCATGTATTTGCATGATTTGCAAAATTCCTCGTTTTTGATTTCTAGTTTTATTCCATTATGATCAGAGAAGATGTTTGATATTATTTCAGATTTTTGAATGTTTTAAGACTTGTTTTGTGACCTAACATACCGTCTGTCCTTGAGCATGACTGATATGCTGAGATGAATGTGGATTCTGTAGTGGTTGGATGACATTCTATTAATATTGATTAGAACCATTTGTTCTGTATTGCAGATTAAGTCTGATGTTTCTTTGTTGATTTTCTGTCTAGAAGATCTGTCCAATGCTGAAAGTAGAGTGTTGGAGTCTCCAGCTGTTATGTATTGAGATCTATCTCTCTCTTTAGTGCTAATAATATTTGCTGTATATATCTGTGTGCCCCGTTGTTGGGTGCATATATATTTAAAATTATTATATCCTCTTGCTTAACTGACCCCTTTATTATTATATAATGACCTTCTTTGTCTCACAGATTTTGTCTTGAAATCTATTTTGTCTGATATAAGTGTAGCTACTTTTGTCCTTTTGGGATTGCATTGTCATGGAATATCTTTTTCCATTCCTTTAAATTTTAACCTGTGTATATCTTTAGAGGTGAAGTGTGTTTCTTGTAGACAACAGGTCACTGGGTCTTGTTTCTTTCATTCGGCCACTCTACATCTTTTGATTGGAGAGTTTAGTCCATTTACCTTCGATGTTGTTATTGATAAGTAGGGAGTTACCCTTGCCATTTTGTTACTTTGTTTTCTGTTTTTTTTTTTTTTTTTTTTTTTGTTTTTTTTTTTTTTTTTTTTTGTGTGTGTGTGTGTGTGTGTGTGTGTGTGTTCTGTTTCCTCTTTCCCCCTGTCTTACAGTTAGTGAAGGTGATTTTCCCTGGTCATATGATATAATTTCTTTAATTTTTGCTTGTCTATTGCCTGTTTTTTGATTTGAGGTTACCATGAGGCTTGCAAATACTATCCTATAACCTATGATTTTAAACTGATGACCACTTAACACTGATCACATAAACAAACACACAAGAGAAAAACTAATAAAATGCTACATTTTAACTTTTTTCCCTACTTTTTAACTTTTTGTTGTTTCTGTTTCTGTCTTAATGCATTATGTCTTGAAAAGTTGTTGCAGTTATTATTTTTGATTGGTTCATCATCTAGTCTTTCTACTTAAGAGTGGTTTACATACCATAATTAGTGTTATAATCTGTGTTTTCTGTATGTTTACTATTACCAATGAGTTTTGTACCTTCAGATGATTTCGTCTTGTTGATTAAACATCCTTTTGTTACAGAATGAAGAACTTTCTTTAACATTTCTTGTAGGATAGGTCTTGTATTGATGAATCCCTCAGCTTTTGTTTGTCTGGAAAGGTCTTATTTCTCCTTCATTATTAAAGGTTATTTCTCTGGATATAGTATATACAGTAAGTTATTTTCCT
>NW_022142695.1:0-47398 GCF_007565055.1 Rhinopithecus roxellana
TGATCTGCGAGTTCATCTCACAGAGTTACAACCTCTGCCTCAAGAAGCAGTTTGCTAACACTCTTTTCGTGAATCTGCAAAGTGATATTGGGAGCCTATTGGGGCGCGCATGGTGATAAAGGAAATATCCTCACATAATAACTAAAGAGAAGCTTTCTGAGAACTGCTTGCCAGGTGTGAATGCAACTCACAGAGTACACGTTGCTCTTCAGTGATCAGTTTGTAGCACAGTTTCTGGAAATCTGCAATTAGATACTTCATAGCGCAATGAACATTACAGTGACAAAGGAAATATCCACAGATGAAAACTAGAAAGAAGCTTTCTTAGAAACTTCTTGGTGATGTGTGAATTCATCTCACAGAGTTACACTTATGTTTCGTGGAGCAGTCCATTAACACTGTCTTTGGGAATCTGAGAAGGGCTTCTTTGGATCACATTGAGGCCTACGCTGATAAAGGAAATTTTCATCCGTTCAAAACGTGAAAGAAGCTTTCTGAGAAACTTCTTTCTGATCTGTGAGTTCATCTCACAGAGTTACAACCTCTGCCTCAAGAAGCAGTTTGCTAACACTCTTTTCGTGGAATCTGCAAAGTGATATTTGGGAGCCTATTGGGGCCCATGGTGATAAGGAAATATCCTCACATAATAACTAAAGAGAAGCTTTCTGAGAAACTGCATTGCCAAGTGTGAATGCAACTCACAGAGTTACACGTTTCTCTTCAGTGATCAGTTTGTTAGCACAGTTTTCTGGAAATCTGCAATTAGATACTTCATAGCGCAATGAACATTACAGTGACAAAGGAAATATCCACAGATGAAAACTAGAAAGAAGCTTTCTTAGAAACTTCTTGGTGATGTGTGAATTCATCTCACAGAGTTACACTTATGTTTCGTGGAGCAGTCCATTAACACTGTCTTTGAGGAATCTGAGAAGGGCTTCTTTGGATCACATTGAGGCCTACGCTGATAAAGGAAATTTCATCCGTTCAAAACGTGAAAGAAGCTTTCTGAGAAACTTCTTTCTGATCTGTGAGTTCATCTCACAGAGTTACAACCTCTGCCTCAAGAAGCAGTTTGCTAACACTCTTTTCGTGGAATCTGCAAAGTGATATTTGGGAGCCTATTGGGGCCCATGGTGATAAAGGAAATATCCTCACATAATAACTAAAGAGAAGCTTTCTGAGAAACTGCATTGCCATGTGTGAATGCAACTCACAGAGTTACACGTTTCTCTTCAGTGATCAGTTTGTTAGCACAGTTTTCTGGAAATCTGCAATTAGATACTTCATAGCGCAATGAACATTACAGTGACAAAGGAAATATCCACAGATGAAAACTAGAAAGAAGCTTTCTTAGAAACTTCTTGGTGATGTGTGAATTCATCTCACAGAGTTACACTTATGTTTCGTGGAGCAGTCCATTAACACTGTCTTTGAGGGAATCTGAGAAGGGCTTCTTTGGATCACATTGAGGCCTACGCTGATAAAGGAAATTTCATCCGTTCAAAACGTGAAAGAAGCTTTCTGAGAAACTTCTTTCTGATCTGTGAGTTCATCTCACAGAGTTACAACCTCTGCCTCAAGAAGCAGTTTGCTAACACTCTTTTCGTGGAATCTGCAAAGTGATATTTGGGAGCCTATTGGGGCCCATGGTGATAAAGGAAATATCCTCACATAATAACTAAAGAGAAGCTTTCTGAGAAACTGCATTGCCAGGTGTGAATGCAACTCACAGAGTTACACGTTTCTCTTCAGTGATCAGTTTGTTAGCACAGTTTTCTGGAAATCTGCAATTAGATACTTCATAGCGCAATGAACATTACAGTGACAAAGGAAATATCCACAGATGAAAACTAGAAAGAAGCTTTCTTAGAAACTTCTTGGTGATGTGTGAATTCATCTCACAGAGTTACACTTATGTTTCGTGGAGCAGTCCATTAACACTGTCTTTGAGGAATCTGAGAAGGGCTTCTTTGGATCACATTGAGGCCTACGCTGATAAAGGAAATTTCATCCGTTCAAAACGTGAAAGAAGCTTTCTGAGAAACTTCTTTCTGATCTGTGAGTTCATCTCACAGAGTTACAACCTCTGCCTCAAGAAGCAGTTTGCTAACACTCTTTTCGTGGAATCTGCAAAGTGATATTTGGGAGCCTATTGGGGCCCATGGTGATAAAGGAAATATCCTCACATAATAACTAAAGAGAAGCTTTCTGAGAAACTGCATTGCCAAGTGTGAATGCAACTCACAGAGTTACACGTTTCTCTTCAGTGATCAGTTTGTTAGCACAGTTTTCTGGAAATCTGCAATTAGATACTTCATAGCGCAATGAACATTACAGTGACAAAGGAAATATCCACAGATGAAAACTAGAAAGAAGCTTTCTTAGAAACTTCTTGGTGATGTGTGAATTCATCTCACAGAGTTACACTTATGTTTCGTGGAGCAGTCCATTAACACTGTCTTTGAGGAATCTGAGAAGGGCTTCTTTGGATCACATTGAGGCCTACGCTGATAAAGGAAATTTCATCCGTTCAAAACGTGAAAGAAGCTTTCTGAGAAACTTCTTTCTGATCTGTGAGTTCATCTCACAGAGTTACAACCTCTGCCTCAAGAAGCAGTTTGCTAACACTCTTTTCGTGGAATCTGCAAAGTGATATTTGGGAGCCTATTGGGGCCCATGGTGATAAAGGAAATATCCTCACATAATAACTAAAGAGAAGCTTTCTGAGAAACTGCATTGCCAAGTGTGAATGCAACTCACAGAGTTACACGTTTCTCTTCAGTGATCAGTTTGTTAGCACAGTTTTCTGGAAATCTGCAATTAGATACTTCATAGCGCAATGAACATTACAGTGACAAAGGAAATATCCACAGATGAAAACTAGAAAGAAGCTTTCTTAGAAACTTCTTGGTGATGTGTGAATTCATCTCACAGAGTTACACTTATGTTTCGTGGAGCAGTCCATTAACACTGTCTTTGAGGAATCTGAGAAGGGCTTCTTTGGATCACATTGAGGCCTACGCTGATAAAGGAAATTTCATCCGTTCAAAACGTGAAAGAAGCTTTCTGAGAAACTTCTTTCTGATCTGTGAGTTCATCTCACAGAGTTACAACCTCTGCCTCAAGAAGCAGTTTGCTAACACTCTTTTCGTGGAATCTGCAAAGTGATATTTGGGAGCCTATTGGGGCCCATGGTGATAAAGGAAATATCCTCACATAATAACTAAAGAGAAGCTTTCTGAGAAACTGCATTGCCAGTGTGAATGCAACTCACAGAGTTACACGTTTCTCTTCAGTGATCAGTTTGTTAGCACAGTTTTCTGGAAATCTGCAATTAGATACTTCATAGCGCAATGAACATTACAGTGACAAAGGAAATATCCACAGATGAAAACTAGAAAGAAGCTTTCTTAGAAACTTCTTGGTGATGTGTGAATTCATCTCACAGAGTTACACTTATGTTTCGTGGAGCAGTCCATTAACACTGTCTTTGAGGAATCTGAGAAGGGCTTCTTTGGATCACATTGAGGCCTACGCTGATAAAGGAAATTTCATCCGTTCAAAACGTGAAAGAAGCTTTCTGAGAAACTTCTTTCTGATCTGTGAGTTCATCTCACAGAGTTACAACCTCTGCCTCAAGAAGCAGTTTGCTAACACTCTTTTCGTGGAATCTGCAAAGTGATATTTGGGAGCCTATTGGGGCCCATGGTGATAAAGGAAATATCCTCACATAATAACTAAAGAGAAGCTTTCTGAGAAACTGCATTGCCAAGTGTGAATGCAACTCACAGAGTTACACGTTTCTCTTCAGTGATCAGTTTGTTAGCACAGTTTTCTGGAAATCTGCAATTAGATACTTCATAGCGCAATGAACATTACAGTGACAAAGGAAATATCCACAGATGAAAACTAGAAAGAAGCTTTCTTAGAAACTTCTTGGTGATGTGTGAATTCATCTCACAGAGTTACACTTATGTTTCGTGGAGCAGTCCATTAACACTGTCTTTGAGGAATCTGAGAAGGGCTTCTTTGGATCACATTGAGGCCTACGCTGATAAAGGAAATTTCATCCGTTCAAAACGTGAAAGAAGCTTTCTGAGAAACTTCTTTCTGATCTGTGAGTTCATCTCACAGAGTTACAACCTCTGCCTCAAGAAGCAGTTTGCTAACACTCTTTTCGTGGAATCTGCAAAGTGATATTTGGGAGCCTATTGGGGCCCATGGTGATAAAGGAAATATCCTCACATAATAACTAAAGAGAAGCTTTCTGAGAAACTGCATTGCCAAGTGTGAATGCAACTCACAGAGTTACACGTTTCTCTTCAGTGATCAGTTTGTTAGCACAGTTTTCTGGAAATCTGCAATTAGATACTTCATAGCGCAATGAACATTACAGTGACAAAGGAAATATCCACAGATGAAAACTAGAAAGAAGCTTTCTTAGAAACTTCTTGGTGATGTGTGAATTCATCTCACAGAGTTACACTTATGTTTCGTGGAGCAGTCCATTAACACTGTCTTTGAGGAATCTGAGAAGGGCTTCTTTGGATCACATTGAGGCCTACGCTGATAAAGGAAATTTCATCCGTTCAAAACGTGAAAGAAGCTTTCTGAGAAACTTCTTTCTGATCTGTGAGTTCATCTCACAGAGTTACAACCTCTGCCTCAAGAAGCAGTTTGCTAACACTCTTTTCGTGGAATCTGCAAAGTGATATTTGGGAGCCTATTGGGGCCCATGGTGATAAAGGAAATATCCTCACATAATAACTAAAGAGAAGCTTTCTGAGAAACTGCATTGCCAAGTGTGAATGCAACTCACAGAGTTACACGTTTCTCTTCAGTGATCAGTTTGTTAGCACAGTTTTCTGGAAATCTGCAATTAGATACTTCATAGCGCAATGAACATTACAGTGACAAAGGAAATATCCACAGATGAAAACTAGAAAGAAGCTTTCTTAGAAACTTCTTGGTGATGTGTGAATTCATCTCACAGAGTTACACTTATGTTTCGTGGAGCAGTCCATTAACACTGTCTTTGAGGAATCTGAGAAGGGCTTCTTTGGATCACATTGAGGCCTACGCTGATAAAGGAAATTTCATCCGTTCAAAACGTGAAAGAAGCTTTCTGAGAAACTTCTTTCTGATCTGTGAGTTCATCTCACAGAGTTACAACCTCTGCCTCAAGAAGCAGTTTGCTAACACTCTTTTCGTGGAATCTGCAAAGTGATATTTGGGAGCCTATTGGGGCCCATGGTGATAAAGGAAATATCCTCACATAATAACTAAAGAGAAGCTTTCTGAGAAACTGCATTGCCAAGTGTGAATGCAACTCACAGAGTTACACGTTTCTCTTCAGTGATCAGTTTGTTAGCACAGTTTTCTGGAAATCTGCAATTAGATACTTCATAGCGCAATGAACATTACAGTGACAAAGGAAATATCCACAGATGAAAACTAGAAAGAAGCTTTCTTAGAAACTTCTTGGTGATGTGTGAATTCATCTCACAGAGTTACACTTATGTTTCGTGGAGCAGTCCATTAACACTGTCTTTGAGGAATCTGAGAAGGGCTTCTTTGGATCACATTGAGGCCTACGCTGATAAAGGAAATTTCATCCGTTCAAAACGTGAAAGAAGCTTTCTGAGAAACTTCTTTCTGATCTGTGAGTTCATCTCACAGAGTTACAACCTCTGCCTCAAGAAGCAGTTTGCTAACACTCTTTTCGTGGAATCTGCAAAGTGATATTTGGGAGCCTATTGGGGCCCATGGTGATAAAGGAAATATCCTCACATAATAACTAAAGAGAAGCTTTCTGAGAAACTGCATTGCCAAGTGTGAATGCAACTCACAGAGTTACACGTTTCTCTTCAGTGATCAGTTTGTTAGCACAGTTTTCTGGAAATCTGCAATTAGATACTTCATAGCGCAATGAACATTACAGTGACAAAGGAAATATCCACAGATGAAAACTAGAAAGAAGCTTTCTTAGAAACTTCTTGGTGATGTGTGAATTCATCTCACAGAGTTACACTTATGTTTCGTGGAGCAGTCCATTAACACTGTCTTTGAGGAATCTGAGAAGGGCTTCTTTGGATCACATTGAGGCCTACGCTGATAAAGGAAATTTCATCCGTTCAAAACGTGAAAGAAGCTTTCTGAGAAACTTCTTTCTGATCTGTGAGTTCATCTCACAGAGTTACAACCTCTGCCTCAAGAAGCAGTTTGCTAACACTCTTTTCGTGGAATCTGCAAAGTGATATTTGGGAGCCTATTGGGGCCCATGGTGATAAAGGAAATATCCTCACATAATAACTAAAGAGAAGCTTTCTGAGAAACTGCATTGCCAAGTGTGAATGCAACTCACAGAGTTACACGTTTCTCTTCAGTGATCAGTTTGTTAGCACAGTTTTCTGGAAATCTGCAATTAGATACTTCATAGCGCAATGAACATTACAGTGACAAAGGAAATATCCACAGATGAAAACTAGAAAGAAGCTTTCTTAGAAACTTCTTGGTGATGTGTGAATTCATCTCACAGAGTTACACTTATGTTTCGTGGAGCAGTCCATTAACACTGTCTTTGAGGAATCTGAGAAGGGCTTCTTTGGATCACATTGAGGCCTACGCTGATAAAGGAAATTTCATCCGTTCAAAACGTGAAAGAAGCTTTCTGAGAAACTTCTTTCTGATCTGTGAGTTCATCTCACAGAGTTACAACCTCTGCCTCAAGAAGCAGTTTGCTAACACTCTTTTCGTGGAATCTGCAAAGTGATATTTGGGAGCCTATTGGGGCCCATGGTGATAAAGGAAATATCCTCACATAATAACTAAAGAGAAGCTTTCTGAGAAACTGCATTGCCAAGTGTGAATGCAACTCACAGAGTTACACGTTTCTCTTCAGTGATCAGTTTGTTAGCACAGTTTTCTGGAAATCTGCAATTAGATACTTCATAGCGCAATGAACATTACAGTGACAAAGGAAATATCCACAGATGAAAACTAGAAAGAAGCTTTCTTAGAAACTTCTTGGTGATGTGTGAATTCATCTCACAGAGTTACACTTATGTTTCGTGGAGCAGTCCATTAACACTGTCTTTGAGGAATCTGAGAAGGGCTTCTTTGGATCACATTGAGGCCTACGCTGATAAAGGAAATTTCATCCGTTCAAAACGTGAAAGAAGCTTTCTGAGAAACTTCTTTCTGATCTGTGAGTTCATCTCACAGAGTTACAACCTCTGCCTCAAGAAGCAGTTTGCTAACACTCTTTTCGTGGAATCTGCAAAGTGATATTTGGGAGCCTATTGGGGCCCATGGTGATAAAGGAAATATCCTCACATAATAACTAAAGAGAAGCTTTCTGAGAAACTGCATTGCCAAGTGTGAATGCAACTCACAGAGTTACACGTTTCTCTTCAGTGATCAGTTTGTTAGCACAGTTTTCTGGAAATCTGCAATTAGATACTTCATAGCGCAATGAACATTACAGTGACAAAGGAAATATCCACAGATGAAAACTAGAAAGAAGCTTTCTTAGAAACTTCTTGGTGATGTGTGAATTCATCTCACAGAGTTACACTTATGTTTCGTGGAGCAGTCCATTAACACTGTCTTTGAGGAATCTGAGAAGGGCTTCTTTGGATCACATTGAGGCCTACGCTGATAAAGGAAATTTCATCCGTTCAAAACGTGAAAGAAGCTTTCTGAGAAACTTCTTTCTGATCTGTGAGTTCATCTCACAGAGTTACAACCTCTGCCTCAAGAAGCAGTTTGCTAACACTCTTTTCGTGGAATCTGCAAAGTGATATTTGGGAGCCTATTGGGGCCCATGGTGATAAAGGAAATATCCTCACATAATAACTAAAGAGAAGCTTTCTGAGAAACTGCATTGCCAAGTGTGAATGCAACTCACAGAGTTACACGTTTCTCTTCAGTGATCAGTTTGTTAGCACAGTTTTCTGGAAATCTGCAATTAGATACTTCATAGCGCAATGAACATTACAGTGACAAAGGAAATATCCACAGATGAAAACTAGAAAGAAGCTTTCTTAGAAACTTCTTGGTGATGTGTGAATTCATCTCACAGAGTTACACTTATGTTTCGTGGAGCAGTCCATTAACACTGTCTTTGAGGAATCTGAGAAGGGCTTCTTTGGATCACATTGAGGCCTACGCTGATAAAGGAAATTTCATCCGTTCAAAACGTGAAAGAAGCTTTCTGAGAAACTTCTTTCTGATCTGTGAGTTCATCTCACAGAGTTACAACCTCTGCCTCAAGAAGCAGTTTGCTAACACTCTTTTCGTGGAATCTGCAAAGTGATATTTGGGAGCCTATTGGGGCCCATGGTGATAAAGGAAATATCCTCACATAATAACTAAAGAGAAGCTTTCTGAGAAACTGCATTGCCAAGTGTGAATGCAACTCACAGAGTTACACGTTTCTCTTCAGTGATCAGTTTGTTAGCACAGTTTTCTGGAAATCTGCAATTAGATACTTCATAGCGCAATGAACATTACAGTGACAAAGGAAATATCCACAGATGAAAACTAGAAAGAAGCTTTCTTAGAAACTTCTTGGTGATGTGTGAATTCATCTCACAGAGTTACACTTATGTTTCGTGGAGCAGTCCATTAACACTGTCTTTGAGGAATCTGAGAAGGGCTTCTTTGGATCACATTGAGGCCTACGCTGATAAAGGAAATTTCATCCGTTCAAAACGTGAAAGAAGCTTTCTGAGAAACTTCTTTCTGATCTGTGAGTTCATCTCACAGAGTTACAACCTCTGCCTCAAGAAGCAGTTTGCTAACACTCTTTTCGTGGAATCTGCAAAGTGATATTTGGGAGCCTATTGGGGCCCATGGTGATAAAGGAAATATCCTCACATAATAACTAAAGAGAAGCTTTCTGAGAAACTGCATTGCCAAGTGTGAATGCAACTCACAGAGTTACACGTTTCTCTTCAGTGATCAGTTTGTTAGCACAGTTTTCTGGAAATCTGCAATTAGATACTTCATAGCGCAATGAACATTACAGTGACAAAGGAAATATCCACAGATGAAAACTAGAAAGAAGCTTTCTTAGAAACTTCTTGGTGATGTGTGAATTCATCTCACAGAGTTACACTTATGTTTCGTGGAGCAGTCCATTAACACTGTCTTTGAGGAATCTGAGAAGGGCTTCTTTGGATCACATTGAGGCCTACGCTGATAAAGGAAATTTCATCCGTTCAAAACGTGAAAGAAGCTTTCTGAGAAACTTCTTTCTGATCTGTGAGTTCATCTCACAGAGTTACAACCTCTGCCTCAAGAAGCAGTTTGCTAACACTCTTTTCGTGGAATCTGCAAAGTGATATTTGGGAGCCTATTGGGGCCCATGGTGATAAAGGAAATATCCTCACATAATAACTAAAGAGAAGCTTTCTGAGAAACTGCATTGCCAAGTGTGAATGCAACTCACAGAGTTACACGTTTCTCTTCAGTGATCAGTTTGTTAGCACAGTTTTCTGGAAATCTGCAATTAGATACTTCATAGCGCAATGAACATTACAGTGACAAAGGAAATATCCACAGATGAAAACTAGAAAGAAGCTTTCTTAGAAACTTCTTGGTGATGTGTGAATTCATCTCACAGAGTTACACTTATGTTTCGTGGAGCAGTCCATTAACACTGTCTTTGAGGAATCTGAGAAGGGCTTCTTTGGATCACATTGAGGCCTACGCTGATAAAGGAAATTTCATCCGTTCAAAACGTGAAAGAAGCTTTCTGAGAAACTTCTTTCTGATCTGTGAGTTCATCTCACAGAGTTACAACCTCTGCCTCAAGAAGCAGTTTGCTAACACTCTTTTCGTGGAATCTGCAAAGTGATATTTGGGAGCCTATTGGGGCCCATGGTGATAAAGGAAATATCCTCACATAATAACTAAAGAGAAGCTTTCTGAGAAACTGCATTGCCAAGTGTGAATGCAACTCACAGAGTTACACGTTTCTCTTCAGTGATCAGTTTGTTAGCACAGTTTTCTGGAAATCTGCAATTAGATACTTCATAGCGCAATGAACATTACAGTGACAAAGGAAATATCCACAGATGAAAACTAGAAAGAAGCTTTCTTAGAAACTTCTTGGTGATGTGTGAATTCATCTCACAGAGTTACACTTATGTTTCGTGGAGCAGTCCATTAACACTGTCTTTGAGGAATCTGAGAAGGGCTTCTTTGGATCACATTGAGGCCTACGCTGATAAAGGAAATTTCATCCGTTCAAAACGTGAAAGAAGCTTTCTGAGAAACTTCTTTCTGATCTGTGAGTTCATCTCACAGAGTTACAACCTCTGCCTCAAGAAGCAGTTTGCTAACACTCTTTTCGTGGAATCTGCAAAGTGATATTTGGGAGCCTATTGGGGCCCATGGTGATAAAGGAAATATCCTCACATAATAACTAAAGAGAAGCTTTCTGAGAAACTGCATTGCCAAGTGTGAATGCAACTCACAGAGTTACACGTTTCTCTTCAGTGATCAGTTTGTTAGCACAGTTTTCTGGAAATCTGCAATTAGATACTTCATAGCGCAATGAACATTACAGTGACAAAGGAAATATCCACAGATGAAAACTAGAAAGAAGCTTTCTTAGAAACTTCTTGGTGATGTGTGAATTCATCTCACAGAGTTACACTTATGTTTCGTGGAGCAGTCCATTAACACTGTCTTTGAGGAATCTGAGAAGGGCTTCTTTGGATCACATTGAGGCCTACGCTGATAAAGGAAATTTCATCCGTTCAAAACGTGAAAGAAGCTTTCTGAGAAACTTCTTTCTGATCTGTGAGTTCATCTCACAGAGTTACAACCTCTGCCTCAAGAAGCAGTTTGCTAACACTCTTTTCGTGGAATCTGCAAAGTGATATTTGGGAGCCTATTGGGGCCCATGGTGATAAAGGAAATATCCTCACATAATAACTAAAGAGAAGCTTTCTGAGAAACTGCATTGCCAAGTGTGAATGCAACTCACAGAGTTACACGTTTCTCTTCAGTGATCAGTTTGTTAGCACAGTTTTCTGGAAATCTGCAATTAGATACTTCATAGCGCAATGAACATTACAGTGACAAAGGAAATATCCACAGATGAAAACTAGAAAGAAGCTTTCTTAGAAACTTCTTGGTGATGTGTGAATTCATCTCACAGAGTTACACTTATGTTTCGTGGAGCAGTCCATTAACACTGTCTTTGAGGAATCTGAGAAGGGCTTCTTTGGATCACATTGAGGCCTACGCTGATAAAGGAAATTTCATCCGTTCAAAACGTGAAAGAAGCTTTCTGAGAAACTTCTTTCTGATCTGTGAGTTCATCTCACAGAGTTACAACCTCTGCCTCAAGAAGCAGTTTGCTAACACTCTTTTCGTGGAATCTGCAAAGTGATATTTGGGAGCCTATTGGGGCCCATGGTGATAAAGGAAATATCCTCACATAATAACTAAAGAGAAGCTTTCTGAGAAACTGCATTGCCAAGTGTGAATGCAACTCACAGAGTTACACGTTTCTCTTCAGTGATCAGTTTGTTAGCACAGTTTTCTGGAAATCTGCAATTAGATACTTCATAGCGCAATGAACATTACAGTGACAAAGGAAATATCCACAGATGAAAACTAGAAAGAAGCTTTCTTAGAAACTTCTTGGTGATGTGTGAATTCATCTCACAGAGTTACACTTATGTTTCGTGGAGCAGTCCATTAACACTGTCTTTGAGGAATCTGAGAAGGGCTTCTTTGGATCACATTGAGGCCTACGCTGATAAAGGAAATTTCATCCGTTCAAAACGTGAAAGAAGCTTTCTGAGAAACTTCTTTCTGATCTGTGAGTTCATCTCACAGAGTTACAACCTCTGCCTCAAGAAGCAGTTTGCTAACACTCTTTTCGTGGAATCTGCAAAGTGATATTTGGGAGCCTATTGGGGCCCATGGTGATAAAGGAAATATCCTCACATAATAACTAAAGAGAAGCTTTCTGAGAAACTGCATTGCCAAGTGTGAATGCAACTCACAGAGTTACACGTTTCTCTTCAGTGATCAGTTTGTTAGCACAGTTTTCTGGAAATCTGCAATTAGATACTTCATAGCGCAATGAACATTACAGTGACAAAGGAAATATCCACAGATGAAAACTAGAAAGAAGCTTTCTTAGAAACTTCTTGGTGATGTGTGAATTCATCTCACAGAGTTACACTTATGTTTCGTGGAGCAGTCCATTAACACTGTCTTTGAGGAATCTGAGAAGGGCTTCTTTGGATCACATTGAGGCCTACGCTGATAAAGGAAATTTCATCCGTTCAAAACGTGAAAGAAGCTTTCTGAGAAACTTCTTTCTGATCTGTGAGTTCATCTCACAGAGTTACAACCTCTGCCTCAAGAAGCAGTTTGCTAACACTCTTTTCGTGGAATCTGCAAAGTGATATTTGGGAGCCTATTGGGGCCCATGGTGATAAAGGAAATATCCTCACATAATAACTAAAGAGAAGCTTTCTGAGAAACTGCATTGCCAAGTGTGAATGCAACTCACAGAGTTACACGTTTCTCTTCAGTGATCAGTTTGTTAGCACAGTTTTCTGGAAATCTGCAATTAGATACTTCATAGCGCAATGAACATTACAGTGACAAAGGAAATATCCACAGATGAAAACTAGAAAGAAGCTTTCTTAGAAACTTCTTGGTGATGTGTGAATTCATCTCACAGAGTTACACTTATGTTTCGTGGAGCAGTCCATTAACACTGTCTTTGAGGAATCTGAGAAGGGCTTCTTTGGATCACATTGAGGCCTACGCTGATAAAGGAAATTTCATCCGTTCAAAACGTGAAAGAAGCTTTCTGAGAAACTTCTTTCTGATCTGTGAGTTCATCTCACAGAGTTACAACCTCTGCCTCAAGAAGCAGTTTGCTAACACTCTTTTCGTGGAATCTGCAAAGTGATATTTGGGAGCCTATTGGGGCCCATGGTGATAAAGGAAATATCCTCACATAATAACTAAAGAGAAGCTTTCTGAGAAACTGCATTGCCAAGTGTGAATGCAACTCACAGAGTTACACGTTTCTCTTCAGTGATCAGTTTGTTAGCACAGTTTTCTGGAAATCTGCAATTAGATACTTCATAGCGCAATGAACATTACAGTGACAAAGGAAATATCCACAGATGAAAACTAGAAAGAAGCTTTCTTAGAAACTTCTTGGTGATGTGTGAATTCATCTCACAGAGTTACACTTATGTTTCGTGGAGCAGTCCATTAACACTGTCTTTGAGGAATCTGAGAAGGGCTTCTTTGGATCACATTGAGGCCTACGCTGATAAAGGAAATTTCATCCGTTCAAAACGTGAAAGAAGCTTTCTGAGAAACTTCTTTCTGATCTGTGAGTTCATCTCACAGAGTTACAACCTCTGCCTCAAGAAGCAGTTTGCTAACACTCTTTTCGTGGAATCTGCAAAGTGATATTTGGGAGCCTATTGGGGCCCATGGTGATAAAGGAAATATCCTCACATAATAACTAAAGAGAAGCTTTCTGAGAAACTGCATTGCCAAGTGTGAATGCAACTCACAGAGTTACACGTTTCTCTTCAGTGATCAGTTTGTTAGCACAGTTTTCTGGAAATCTGCAATTAGATACTTCATAGCGCAATGAACATTACAGTGACAAAGGAAATATCCACAGATGAAAACTAGAAAGAAGCTTTCTTAGAAACTTCTTGGTGATGTGTGAATTCATCTCACAGAGTTACACTTATGTTTCGTGGAGCAGTCCATTAACACTGTCTTTGAGGAATCTGAGAAGGGCTTCTTTGGATCACATTGAGGCCTACGCTGATAAAGGAAATTTCATCCGTTCAAAACGTGAAAGAAGCTTTCTGAGAAACTTCTTTCTGATCTGTGAGTTCATCTCACAGAGTTACAACCTCTGCCTCAAGAAGCAGTTTGCTAACACTCTTTTCGTGGAATCTGCAAAGTGATATTTGGGAGCCTATTGGGGCCCATGGTGATAAAGGAAATATCCTCACATAATAACTAAAGAGAAGCTTTCTGAGAAACTGCATTGCCAAGTGTGAATGCAACTCACAGAGTTACACGTTTCTCTTCAGTGATCAGTTTGTTAGCACAGTTTTCTGGAAATCTGCAATTAGATACTTCATAGCGCAATGAACATTACAGTGACAAAGGAAATATCCACAGATGAAAACTAGAAAGAAGCTTTCTTAGAAACTTCTTGGTGATGTGTGAATTCATCTCACAGAGTTACACTTATGTTTCGTGGAGCAGTCCATTAACACTGTCTTTGAGGAATCTGAGAAGGGCTTCTTTGGATCACATTGAGGCCTACGCTGATAAAGGAAATTTCATCCGTTCAAAACGTGAAAGAAGCTTTCTGAGAAACTTCTTTCTGATCTGTGAGTTCATCTCACAGAGTTACAACCTCTGCCTCAAGAAGCAGTTTGCTAACACTCTTTTCGTGGAATCTGCAAAGTGATATTTGGGAGCCTATTGGGGCCCATGGTGATAAAGGAAATATCCTCACATAATAACTAAAGAGAAGCTTTCTGAGAAACTGCATTGCCAAGTGTGAATGCAACTCACAGAGTTACACGTTTCTCTTCAGTGATCAGTTTGTTAGCACAGTTTTCTGGAAATCTGCAATTAGATACTTCATAGCGCAATGAACATTACAGTGACAAAGGAAATATCCACAGATGAAAACTAGAAAGAAGCTTTCTTAGAAACTTCTTGGTGATGTGTGAATTCATCTCACAGAGTTACACTTATGTTTCGTGGAGCAGTCCATTAACACTGTCTTTGAGGAATCTGAGAAGGGCTTCTTTGGATCACATTGAGGCCTACGCTGATAAAGGAAATTTCATCCGTTCAAAACGTGAAAGAAGCTTTCTGAGAAACTTCTTTCTGATCTGTGAGTTCATCTCACAGAGTTACAACCTCTGCCTCAAGAAGCAGTTTGCTAACACTCTTTTCGTGGAATCTGCAAAGTGATATTTGGGAGCCTATTGGGGCCCATGGTGATAAAGGAAATATCCTCACATAATAACTAAAGAGAAGCTTTCTGAGAAACTGCATTGCCAAGTGTGAATGCAACTCACAGAGTTACACGTTTCTCTTCAGTGATCAGTTTGTTAGCACAGTTTTCTGGAAATCTGCAATTAGATACTTCATAGCGCAATGAACATTACAGTGACAAAGGAAATATCCACAGATGAAAACTAGAAAGAAGCTTTCTTAGAAACTTCTTGGTGATGTGTGAATTCATCTCACAGAGTTACACTTATGTTTCGTGGAGCAGTCCATTAACACTGTCTTTGAGGAATCTGAGAAGGGCTTCTTTGGATCACATTGAGGCCTACGCTGATAAAGGAAATTTCATCCGTTCAAAACGTGAAAGAAGCTTTCTGAGAAACTTCTTTCTGATCTGTGAGTTCATCTCACAGAGTTACAACCTCTGCCTCAAGAAGCAGTTTGCTAACACTCTTTTCGTGGAATCTGCAAAGTGATATTTGGGAGCCTATTGGGGCCCATGGTGATAAAGGAAATATCCTCACATAATAACTAAAGAGAAGCTTTCTGAGAAACTGCATTGCCAGTGTGAATGCAACTCACAGAGTTACACGTTTCTCTTCAGTGATCAGTTTGTTAGCACAGTTTTCTGGAAATCTGCAATTAGATACTTCATAGCGCAATGAACATTACAGTGACAAAGGAAATATCCACAGATGAAAACTAGAAAGAAGCTTTCTTAGAAACTTCTTGGTGATGTGTGAATTCATCTCACAGAGTTACACTTATGTTTCGTGGAGCAGTCCATTAACACTGTCTTTGAGGAATCTGAGAAGGGCTTCTTTGGATCACATTGAGGCCTACGCTGATAAAGGAAATTTCATCCGTTCAAAACGTGAAAGAAGCTTTCTGAGAAACTTCTTTCTGATCTGTGAGTTCATCTCACAGAGTTACAACCTCTGCCTCAAGAAGCAGTTTGCTAACACTCTTTTCGTGGAATCTGCAAAGTGATATTTGGGAGCCTATTGGGGCCCATGGTGATAAAGGAAATATCCTCACATAATAACTAAAGAGAAGCTTTCTGAGAAACTGCATTGCCAAGTGTGAATGCAACTCACAGAGTTACACGTTTCTCTTCAGTGATCAGTTTGTTAGCACAGTTTTCTGGAAATCTGCAATTAGATACTTCATAGCGCAATGAACATTACAGTGACAAAGGAAATATCCACAGATGAAAACTAGAAAGAAGCTTTCTTAGAAACTTCTTGGTGATGTGTGAATTCATCTCACAGAGTTACACTTATGTTTCGTGGAGCAGTCCATTAACACTGTCTTTGAGGAATCTGAGAAGGGCTTCTTTGGATCACATTGAGGCCTACGCTGATAAAGGAAATTTCATCCGTTCAAAACGTGAAAGAAGCTTTCTGAGAAACTTCTTTCTGATCTGTGAGTTCATCTCACAGAGTTACAACCTCTGCCTCAAGAAGCAGTTTGCTAACACTCTTTTCGTGGAATCTGCAAAGTGATATTTGGGAGCCTATTGGGGCCCATGGTGATAAAGGAAATATCCTCACATAATAACTAAAGAGAAGCTTTCTGAGAAACTGCATTGCCAAGTGTGAATGCAACTCACAGAGTTACACGTTTCTCTTCAGTGATCAGTTTGTTAGCACAGTTTTCTGGAAATCTGCAATTAGATACTTCATAGCGCAATGAACATTACAGTGACAAAGGAAATATCCACAGATGAAAACTAGAAAGAAGCTTTCTTAGAAACTTCTTGGTGATGTGTGAATTCATCTCACAGAGTTACACTTATGTTTCGTGGAGCAGTCCATTAACACTGTCTTTGAGGAATCTGAGAAGGGCTTCTTTGGATCACATTGAGGCCTACGCTGATAAAGGAAATTTCATCCGTTCAAAACGTGAAAGAAGCTTTCTGAGAAACTTCTTTCTGATCTGTGAGTTCATCTCACAGAGTTACAACCTCTGCCTCAAGAAGCAGTTTGCTAACACTCTTTTCGTGGAATCTGCAAAGTGATATTTGGGAGCCTATTGGGGCCCATGGTGATAAAGGAAATATCCTCACATAATAACTAAAGAGAAGCTTTCTGAGAAACTGCATTGCCAAGTGTGAATGCAACTCACAGAGTTACACGTTTCTCTTCAGTGATCAGTTTGTTAGCACAGTTTTCTGGAAATCTGCAATTAGATACTTCATAGCGCAATGAACATTACAGTGACAAAGGAAATATCCACAGATGAAAACTAGAAAGAAGCTTTCTTAGAAACTTCTTGGTGATGTGTGAATTCATCTCACAGAGTTACACTTATGTTTCGTGGAGCAGTCCATTAACACTGTCTTTGAGGAATCTGAGAAGGGCTTCTTTGGATCACATTGAGGCCTACGCTGATAAAGGAAATTTCATCCGTTCAAAACGTGAAAGAAGCTTTCTGAGAAACTTCTTTCTGATCTGTGAGTTCATCTCACAGAGTTACAACCTCTGCCTCAAGAAGCAGTTTGCTAACACTCTTTTCGTGGAATCTGCAAAGTGATATTTGGGAGCCTATTGGGGCCCATGGTGATAAAGGAAATATCCTCACATAATAACTAAAGAGAAGCTTTCTGAGAAACTGCATTGCCAAGTGTGAATGCAACTCACAGAGTTACACGTTTCTCTTCAGTGATCAGTTTGTTAGCACAGTTTTCTGGAAATCTGCAATTAGATACTTCATAGCGCAATGAACATTACAGTGACAAAGGAAATATCCACAGATGAAAACTAGAAAGAAGCTTTCTTAGAAACTTCTTGGTGATGTGTGAATTCATCTCACAGAGTTACACTTATGTTTCGTGGAGCAGTCCATTAACACTGTCTTTGAGGAATCTGAGAAGGGCTTCTTTGGATCACATTGAGGCCTACGCTGATAAAGGAAATTTCATCCGTTCAAAACGTGAAAGAAGCTTTCTGAGAAACTTCTTTCTGATCTGTGAGTTCATCTCACAGAGTTACAACCTCTGCCTCAAGAAGCAGTTTGCTAACACTCTTTTCGTGGAATCTGCAAAGTGATATTTGGGAGCCTATTGGGGCCCATGGTGATAAAGGAAATATCCTCACATAATAACTAAAGAGAAGCTTTCTGAGAAACTGCATTGCCAAGTGTGAATGCAACTCACAGAGTTACACGTTTCTCTTCAGTGATCAGTTTGTTAGCACAGTTTTCTGGAAATCTGCAATTAGATACTTCATAGCGCAATGAACATTACAGTGACAAAGGAAATATCCACAGATGAAAACTAGAAAGAAGCTTTCTTAGAAACTTCTTGGTGATGTGTGAATTCATCTCACAGAGTTACACTTATGTTTCGTGGAGCAGTCCATTAACACTGTCTTTGAGGAATCTGAGAAGGGCTTCTTTGGATCACATTGAGGCCTACGCTGATAAAGGAAATTTCATCCGTTCAAAACGTGAAAGAAGCTTTCTGAGAAACTTCTTTCTGATCTGTGAGTTCATCTCACAGAGTTACAACCTCTGCCTCAAGAAGCAGTTTGCTAACACTCTTTTCGTGGAATCTGCAAAGTGATATTTGGGAGCCTATTGGGGCCCATGGTGATAAAGGAAATATCCTCACATAATAACTAAAGAGAAGCTTTCTGAGAAACTGCATTGCCAAGTGTGAATGCAACTCACAGAGTTACACGTTTCTCTTCAGTGATCAGTTTGTTAGCACAGTTTTCTGGAAATCTGCAATTAGATACTTCATAGCGCAATGAACATTACAGTGACAAAGGAAATATCCACAGATGAAAACTAGAAAGAAGCTTTCTTAGAAACTTCTTGGTGATGTGTGAATTCATCTCACAGAGTTACACTTATGTTTCGTGGAGCAGTCCATTAACACTGTCTTTGAGGAATCTGAGAAGGGCTTCTTTGGATCACATTGAGGCCTACGCTGATAAAGGAAATTTCATCCGTTCAAAACGTGAAAGAAGCTTTCTGAGAAACTTCTTTCTGATCTGTGAGTTCATCTCACAGAGTTACAACCTCTGCCTCAAGAAGCAGTTTGCTAACACTCTTTTCGTGGAATCTGCAAAGTGATATTTGGGAGCCTATTGGGGCCCATGGTGATAAAGGAAATATCCTCACATAATAACTAAAGAGAAGCTTTCTGAGAAACTGCATTGCCAAGTGTGAATGCAACTCACAGAGTTACACGTTTCTCTTCAGTGATCAGTTTGTTAGCACAGTTTTCTGGAAATCTGCAATTAGATACTTCATAGCGCAATGAACATTACAGTGACAAAGGAAATATCCACAGATGAAAACTAGAAAGAAGCTTTCTTAGAAACTTCTTGGTGATGTGTGAATTCATCTCACAGAGTTACACTTATGTTTCGTGGAGCAGTCCATTAACACTGTCTTTGAGGAATCTGAGAAGGGCTTCTTTGGATCACATTGAGGCCTACGCTGATAAAGGAAATTTCATCCGTTCAAAACGTGAAAGAAGCTTTCTGAGAAACTTCTTTCTGATCTGTGAGTTCATCTCACAGAGTTACAACCTCTGCCTCAAGAAGCAGTTTGCTAACACTCTTTTCGTGGAATCTGCAAAGTGATATTTGGGAGCCTATTGGGGCCCATGGTGATAAAGGAAATATCCTCACATAATAACTAAAGAGAAGCTTTCTGAGAAACTGCATTGCCAAGTGTGAATGCAACTCACAGAGTTACACGTTTCTCTTCAGTGATCAGTTTGTTAGCACAGTTTTCTGGAAATCTGCAATTAGATACTTCATAGCGCAATGAACATTACAGTGACAAAGGAAATATCCACAGATGAAAACTAGAAAGAAGCTTTCTTAGAAACTTCTTGGTGATGTGTGAATTCATCTCACAGAGTTACACTTATGTTTCGTGGAGCAGTCCATTAACACTGTCTTTGAGGAATCTGAGAAGGGCTTCTTTGGATCACATTGAGGCCTACGCTGATAAAGGAAATTTCATCCGTTCAAAACGTGAAAGAAGCTTTCTGAGAAACTTCTTTCTGATCTGTGAGTTCATCTCACAGAGTTACAACCTCTGCCTCAAGAAGCAGTTTGCTAACACTCTTTTCGTGGAATCTGCAAAGTGATATTTGGGAGCCTATTGGGGCCCATGGTGATAAAGGAAATATCCTCACATAATAACTAAAGAGAAGCTTTCTGAGAAACTGCATTGCCAGTGTGAATGCAACTCACAGAGTTACACGTTTCTCTTCAGTGATCAGTTTGTTAGCACAGTTTTCTGGAAATCTGCAATTAGATACTTCATAGCGCAATGAACATTACAGTGACAAAGGAAATATCCACAGATGAAAACTAGAAAGAAGCTTTCTTAGAAACTTCTTGGTGATGTGTGAATTCATCTCACAGAGTTACACTTATGTTTCGTGGAGCAGTCCATTAACACTGTCTTTGAGGAATCTGAGAAGGGCTTCTTTGGATCACATTGAGGCCTACGCTGATAAAGGAAATTTCATCCGTTCAAAACGTGAAAGAAGCTTTCTGAGAAACTTCTTTCTGATCTGTGAGTTCATCTCACAGAGTTACAACCTCTGCCTCAAGAAGCAGTTTGCTAACACTCTTTTCGTGGAATCTGCAAAGTGATATTTGGGAGCCTATTGGGGCCCATGGTGATAAAGGAAATATCCTCACATAATAACTAAAGAGAAGCTTTCTGAGAAACTGCATTGCCATGTGTGAATGCAACTCACAGAGTTACACGTTTCTCTTCAGTGATCAGTTTGTTAGCACAGTTTTCTGGAAATCTGCAATTAGATACTTCATAGCGCAATGAACATTACAGTGACAAAGGAAATATCCACAGATGAAAACTAGAAAGAAGCTTTCTTAGAAACTTCTTGGTGATGTGTGAATTCATCTCACAGAGTTACACTTATGTTTCGTGGAGCAGTCCATTAACACTGTCTTTGAGGAATCTGAGAAGGGCTTCTTTGGATCACATTGAGGCCTACGCTGATAAAGGAAATTTCATCCGTTCAAAACGTGAAAGAAGCTTTCTGAGAAACTTCTTTCTGATCTGTGAGTTCATCTCACAGAGTTACAACCTCTGCCTCAAGAAGCAGTTTGCTAACACTCTTTTCGTGGAATCTGCAAAGTGATATTTGGGAGCCTATTGGGGCCCATGGTGATAAAGGAAATATCCTCACATAATAACTAAAGAGAAGCTTTCTGAGAAACTGCATTGCCAAGTGTGAATGCAACTCACAGAGTTACACGTTTCTCTTCAGTGATCAGTTTGTTAGCACAGTTTTCTGGAAATCTGCAATTAGATACTTCATAGCGCAATGAACATTACAGTGACAAAGGAAATATCCACAGATGAAAACTAGAAAGAAGCTTTCTTAGAAACTTCTTGGTGATGTGTGAATTCATCTCACAGAGTTACACTTATGTTTCGTGGAGCAGTCCATTAACACTGTCTTTGAGGAATCTGAGAAGGGCTTCTTTGGATCACATTGAGGCCTACGCTGATAAAGGAAATTTCATCCGTTCAAAACGTGAAAGAAGCTTTCTGAGAAACTTCTTTCTGATCTGTGAGTTCATCTCACAGAGTTACAACCTCTGCCTCAAGAAGCAGTTTGCTAACACTCTTTTCGTGGAATCTGCAAAGTGATATTTGGGAGCCTATTGGGGCCCATGGTGATAAAGGAAATATCCTCACATAATAACTAAAGAGAAGCTTTCTGAGAAACTGCATTGCCAAGTGTGAATGCAACTCACAGAGTTACACGTTTCTCTTCAGTGATCAGTTTGTTAGCACAGTTTTCTGGAAATCTGCAATTAGATACTTCATAGCGCAATGAACATTACAGTGACAAAGGAAATATCCACAGATGAAAACTAGAAAGAAGCTTTCTTAGAAACTTCTTGGTGATGTGTGAATTCATCTCACAGAGTTACACTTATGTTTCGTGGAGCAGTCCATTAACACTGTCTTTGAGGAATCTGAGAAGGGCTTCTTTGGATCACATTGAGGCCTACGCTGATAAAGGAAATTTCATCCGTTCAAAACGTGAAAGAAGCTTTCTGAGAAACTTCTTTCTGATCTGTGAGTTCATCTCACAGAGTTACAACCTCTGCCTCAAGAAGCAGTTTGCTAACACTCTTTTCGTGGAATCTGCAAAGTGATATTTGGGAGCCTATTGGGGCCCATGGTGATAAAGGAAATATCCTCACATAATAACTAAAGAGAAGCTTTCTGAGAAACTGCATTGCCAAGTGTGAATGCAACTCACAGAGTTACACGTTTCTCTTCAGTGATCAGTTTGTTAGCACAGTTTTCTGGAAATCTGCAATTAGATACTTCATAGCGCAATGAACATTACAGTGACAAAGGAAATATCCACAGATGAAAACTAGAAAGAAGCTTTCTTAGAAACTTCTTGGTGATGTGTGAATTCATCTCACAGAGTTACACTTATGTTTCGTGGAGCAGTCCATTAACACTGTCTTTGAGGAATCTGAGAAGGGCTTCTTTGGATCACATTGAGGCCTACGCTGATAAAGGAAATTTCATCCGTTCAAAACGTGAAAGAAGCTTTCTGAGAAACTTCTTTCTGATCTGTGAGTTCATCTCACAGAGTTACAACCTCTGCCTCAAGAAGCAGTTTGCTAACACTCTTTTCGTGGAATCTGCAAAGTGATATTTGGGAGCCTATTGGGGCCCATGGTGATAAAGGAAATATCCTCACATAATAACTAAAGAGAAGCTTTCTGAGAAACTGCATTGCCAAGTGTGAATGCAACTCACAGAGTTACACGTTTCTCTTCAGTGATCAGTTTGTTAGCACAGTTTTCTGGAAATCTGCAATTAGATACTTCATAGCGCAATGAACATTACAGTGACAAAGGAAATATCCACAGATGAAAACTAGAAAGAAGCTTTCTTAGAAACTTCTTGGTGATGTGTGAATTCATCTCACAGAGTTACACTTATGTTTCGTGGAGCAGTCCATTAACACTGTCTTTGAGGAATCTGAGAAGGGCTTCTTTGGATCACATTGAGGCCTACGCTGATAAAGGAAATTTCATCCGTTCAAAACGTGAAAGAAGCTTTCTGAGAAACTTCTTTCTGATCTGTGAGTTCATCTCACAGAGTTACAACCTCTGCCTCAAGAAGCAGTTTGCTAACACTCTTTTCGTGGAATCTGCAAAGTGATATTTGGGAGCCTATTGGGGCCCATGGTGATAAAGGAAATATCCTCACATAATAACTAAAGAGAAGCTTTCTGAGAAACTGCATTGCCAAGTGTGAATGCAACTCACAGAGTTACACGTTTCTCTTCAGTGATCAGTTTGTTAGCACAGTTTTCTGGAAATCTGCAATTAGATACTTCATAGCGCAATGAACATTACAGTGACAAAGGAAATATCCACAGATGAAAACTAGAAAGAAGCTTTCTTAGAAACTTCTTGGTGATGTGTGAATTCATCTCACAGAGTTACACTTATGTTTCGTGGAGCAGTCCATTAACACTGTCTTTGAGGAATCTGAGAAGGGCTTCTTTGGATCACATTGAGGCCTACGCTGATAAAGGAAATTTCATCCGTTCAAAACGTGAAAGAAGCTTTCTGAGAAACTTCTTTCTGATCTGTGAGTTCATCTCACAGAGTTACAACCTCTGCCTCAAGAAGCAGTTTGCTAACACTCTTTTCGTGGAATCTGCAAAGTGATATTTGGGAGCCTATTGGGGCCCATGGTGATAAAGGAAATATCCTCACATAATAACTAAAGAGAAGCTTTCTGAGAAACTGCATTGCCAAGTGTGAATGCAACTCACAGAGTTACACGTTTCTCTTCAGTGATCAGTTTGTTAGCACAGTTTTCTGGAAATCTGCAATTAGATACTTCATAGCGCAATGAACATTACAGTGACAAAGGAAATATCCACAGATGAAAACTAGAAAGAAGCTTTCTTAGAAACTTCTTGGTGATGTGTGAATTCATCTCACAGAGTTACACTTATGTTTCGTGGAGCAGTCCATTAACACTGTCTTTGAGGAATCTGAGAAGGGCTTCTTTGGATCACATTGAGGCCTACGCTGATAAAGGAAATTTCATCCGTTCAAAACGTGAAAGAAGCTTTCTGAGAAACTTCTTTCTGATCTGTGAGTTCATCTCACAGAGTTACAACCTCTGCCTCAAGAAGCAGTTTGCTAACACTCTTTTCGTGGAATCTGCAAAGTGATATTTGGGAGCCTATTGGGGCCCATGGTGATAAAGGAAATATCCTCACATAATAACTAAAGAGAAGCTTTCTGAGAAACTGCATTGCCAAGTGTGAATGCAACTCACAGAGTTACACGTTTCTCTTCAGTGATCAGTTTGTTAGCACAGTTTTCTGGAAATCTGCAATTAGATACTTCATAGCGCAATGAACATTACAGTGACAAAGGAAATATCCACAGATGAAAACTAGAAAGAAGCTTTCTTAGAAACTTCTTGGTGATGTGTGAATTCATCTCACAGAGTTACACTTATGTTTCGTGGAGCAGTCCATTAACACTGTCTTTGAGGAATCTGAGAAGGGCTTCTTTGGATCACATTGAGGCCTACGCTGATAAAGGAAATTTCATCCGTTCAAAACGTGAAAGAAGCTTTCTGAGAAACTTCTTTCTGATCTGTGAGTTCATCTCACAGAGTTACAACCTCTGCCTCAAGAAGCAGTTTGCTAACACTCTTTTCGTGGAATCTGCAAAGTGATATTTGGGAGCCTATTGGGGCCCATGGTGATAAAGGAAATATCCTCACATAATAACTAAAGAGAAGCTTTCTGAGAAACTGCATTGCCAAGTGTGAATGCAACTCACAGAGTTACACGTTTCTCTTCAGTGATCAGTTTGTTAGCACAGTTTTCTGGAAATCTGCAATTAGATACTTCATAGCGCAATGAACATTACAGTGACAAAGGAAATATCCACAGATGAAAACTAGAAAGAAGCTTTCTTAGAAACTTCTTGGTGATGTGTGAATTCATCTCACAGAGTTACACTTATGTTTCGTGGAGCAGTCCATTAACACTGTCTTTGAGGAATCTGAGAAGGGCTTCTTTGGATCACATTGAGGCCTACGCTGATAAAGGAAATTTCATCCGTTCAAAACGTGAAAGAAGCTTTCTGAGAAACTTCTTTCTGATCTGTGAGTTCATCTCACAGAGTTACAACCTCTGCCTCAAGAAGCAGTTTGCTAACACTCTTTTCGTGGAATCTGCAAAGTGATATTTGGGAGCCTATTGGGGCCCATGGTGATAAAGGAAATATCCTCACATAATAACTAAAGAGAAGCTTTCTGAGAAACTGCATTGCCAAGTGTGAATGCAACTCACAGAGTTACACGTTTCTCTTCAGTGATCAGTTTGTTAGCACAGTTTTCTGGAAATCTGCAATTAGATACTTCATAGCGCAATGAACATTACAGTGACAAAGGAAATATCCACAGATGAAAACTAGAAAGAAGCTTTCTTAGAAACTTCTTGGTGATGTGTGAATTCATCTCACAGAGTTACACTTATGTTTCGTGGAGCAGTCCATTAACACTGTCTTTGAGGAATCTGAGAAGGGCTTCTTTGGATCACATTGAGGCCTACGCTGATAAAGGAAATTTCATCCGTTCAAAACGTGAAAGAAGCTTTCTGAGAAACTTCTTTCTGATCTGTGAGTTCATCTCACAGAGTTACAACCTCTGCCTCAAGAAGCAGTTTGCTAACACTCTTTTCGTGGAATCTGCAAAGTGATATTTGGGAGCCTATTGGGGCCCATGGTGATAAAGGAAATATCCTCACATAATAACTAAAGAGAAGCTTTCTGAGAAACTGCATTGCCAAGTGTGAATGCAACTCACAGAGTTACACGTTTCTCTTCAGTGATCAGTTTGTTAGCACAGTTTTCTGGAAATCTGCAATTAGATACTTCATAGCGCAATGAACATTACAGTGACAAAGGAAATATCCACAGATGAAAACTAGAAAGAAGCTTTCTTAGAAACTTCTTGGTGATGTGTGAATTCATCTCACAGAGTTACACTTATGTTTCGTGGAGCAGTCCATTAACACTGTCTTTGAGGAATCTGAGAAGGGCTTCTTTGGATCACATTGAGGCCTACGCTGATAAAGGAAATTTCATCCGTTCAAAACGTGAAAGAAGCTTTCTGAGAAACTTCTTTCTGATCTGTGAGTTCATCTCACAGAGTTACAACCTCTGCCTCAAGAAGCAGTTTGCTAACACTCTTTTCGTGGAATCTGCAAAGTGATATTTGGGAGCCTATTGGGGCCCATGGTGATAAAGGAAATATCCTCACATAATAACTAAAGAGAAGCTTTCTGAGAAACTGCATTGCCAAGTGTGAATGCAACTCACAGAGTTACACGTTTCTCTTCAGTGATCAGTTTGTTAGCACAGTTTTCTGGAAATCTGCAATTAGATACTTCATAGCGCAATGAACATTACAGTGACAAAGGAAATATCCACAGATGAAAACTAGAAAGAAGCTTTCTTAGAAACTTCTTGGTGATGTGTGAATTCATCTCACAGAGTTACACTTATGTTTCGTGGAGCAGTCCATTAACACTGTCTTTGAGGAATCTGAGAAGGGCTTCTTTGGATCACATTGAGGCCTACGCTGATAAAGGAAATTTCATCCGTTCAAAACGTGAAAGAAGCTTTCTGAGAAACTTCTTTCTGATCTGTGAGTTCATCTCACAGAGTTACAACCTCTGCCTCAAGAAGCAGTTTGCTAACACTCTTTTCGTGGAATCTGCAAAGTGATATTTGGGAGCCTATTGGGGCCCATGGTGATAAAGGAAATATCCTCACATAATAACTAAAGAGAAGCTTTCTGAGAAACTGCATTGCCAAGTGTGAATGCAACTCACAGAGTTACACGTTTCTCTTCAGTGATCAGTTTGTTAGCACAGTTTTCTGGAAATCTGCAATTAGATACTTCATAGCGCAATGAACATTACAGTGACAAAGGAAATATCCACAGATGAAAACTAGAAAGAAGCTTTCTTAGAAACTTCTTGGTGATGTGTGAATTCATCTCACAGAGTTACACTTATGTTTCGTGGAGCAGTCCATTAACACTGTCTTTGAGGAATCTGAGAAGGGCTTCTTTGGATCACATTGAGGCCTACGCTGATAAAGGAAATTTCATCCGTTCAAAACGTGAAAGAAGCTTTCTGAGAAACTTCTTTCTGATCTGTGAGTTCATCTCACAGAGTTACAACCTCTGCCTCAAGAAGCAGTTTGCTAACACTCTTTTCGTGGAATCTGCAAAGTGATATTTGGGAGCCTATTGGGGCCCATGGTGATAAAGGAAATATCCTCACATAATAACTAAAGAGAAGCTTTCTGAGAAACTGCATTGCCAAGTGTGAATGCAACTCACAGAGTTACACGTTTCTCTTCAGTGATCAGTTTGTTAGCACAGTTTTCTGGAAATCTGCAATTAGATACTTCATAGCGCAATGAACATTACAGTGACAAAGGAAATATCCACAGATGAAAACTAGAAAGAAGCTTTCTTAGAAACTTCTTGGTGATGTGTGAATTCATCTCACAGAGTTACACTTATGTTTCGTGGAGCAGTCCATTAACACTGTCTTTGAGGAATCTGAGAAGGGCTTCTTTGGATCACATTGAGGCCTACGCTGATAAAGGAAATTTCATCCGTTCAAAACGTGAAAGAAGCTTTCTGAGAAACTTCTTTCTGATCTGTGAGTTCATCTCACAGAGTTACAACCTCTGCCTCAAGAAGCAGTTTGCTAACACTCTTTTCGTGGAATCTGCAAAGTGATATTTGGGAGCCTATTGGGGCCCATGGTGATAAAGGAAATATCCTCACATAATAACTAAAGAGAAGCTTTCTGAGAAACTGCATTGCCAAGTGTGAATGCAACTCACAGAGTTACACGTTTCTCTTCAGTGATCAGTTTGTTAGCACAGTTTTCTGGAAATCTGCAATTAGATACTTCATAGCGCAATGAACATTACAGTGACAAAGGAAATATCCACAGATGAAAACTAGAAAGAAGCTTTCTTAGAAACTTCTTGGTGATGTGTGAATTCATCTCACAGAGTTACACTTATGTTTCGTGGAGCAGTCCATTAACACTGTCTTTGAGGAATCTGAGAAGGGCTTCTTTGGATCACATTGAGGCCTACGCTGATAAAGGAAATTTCATCCGTTCAAAACGTGAAAGAAGCTTTCTGAGAAACTTCTTTCTGATCTGTGAGTTCATCTCACAGAGTTACAACCTCTGCCTCAAGAAGCAGTTTGCTAACACTCTTTTCGTGGAATCTGCAAAGTGATATTTGGGAGCCTATTGGGGCCCATGGTGATAAAGGAAATATCCTCACATAATAACTAAAGAGAAGCTTTCTGAGAAACTGCATTGCCAAGTGTGAATGCAACTCACAGAGTTACACGTTTCTCTTCAGTGATCAGTTTGTTAGCACAGTTTTCTGGAAATCTGCAATTAGATACTTCATAGCGCAATGAACATTACAGTGACAAAGGAAATATCCACAGATGAAAACTAGAAAGAAGCTTTCTTAGAAACTTCTTGGTGATGTGTGAATTCATCTCACAGAGTTACACTTATGTTTCGTGGAGCAGTCCATTAACACTGTCTTTGAGGAATCTGAGAAGGGCTTCTTTGGATCACATTGAGGCCTACGCTGATAAAGGAAATTTCATCCGTTCAAAACGTGAAAGAAGCTTTCTGAGAAACTTCTTTCTGATCTGTGAGTTCATCTCACAGAGTTACAACCTCTGCCTCAAGAAGCAGTTTGCTAACACTCTTTTCGTGGAATCTGCAAAGTGATATTTGGGAGCCTATTGGGGCCCATGGTGATAAAGGAAATATCCTCACATAATAACTAAAGAGAAGCTTTCTGAGAAACTGCATTGCCAAGTGTGAATGCAACTCACAGAGTTACACGTTTCTCTTCAGTGATCAGTTTGTTAGCACAGTTTTCTGGAAATCTGCAATTAGATACTTCATAGCGCAATGAACATTACAGTGACAAAGGAAATATCCACAGATGAAAACTAGAAAGAAGCTTTCTTAGAAACTTCTTGGTGATGTGTGAATTCATCTCACAGAGTTACACTTATGTTTCGTGGAGCAGTCCATTAACACTGTCTTTGAGGAATCTGAGAAGGGCTTCTTTGGATCACATTGAGGCCTACGCTGATAAAGGAAATTTCATCCGTTCAAAACGTGAAAGAAGCTTTCTGAGAAACTTCTTTCTGATCTGTGAGTTCATCTCACAGAGTTACAACCTCTGCCTCAAGAAGCAGTTTGCTAACACTCTTTTCGTGGAATCTGCAAAGTGATATTTGGGAGCCTATTGGGGCCCATGGTGATAAAGGAAATATCCTCACATAATAACTAAAGAGAAGCTTTCTGAGAAACTGCATTGCCAAGTGTGAATGCAACTCACAGAGTTACACGTTTCTCTTCAGTGATCAGTTTGTTAGCACAGTTTTCTGGAAATCTGCAATTAGATACTTCATAGCGCAATGAACATTACAGTGACAAAGGAAATATCCACAGATGAAAACTAGAAAGAAGCTTTCTTAGAAACTTCTTGGTGATGTGTGAATTCATCTCACAGAGTTACACTTATGTTTCGTGGAGCAGTCCATTAACACTGTCTTTGAGGAATCTGAGAAGGGCTTCTTTGGATCACATTGAGGCCTACGCTGATAAAGGAAATTTCATCCGTTCAAAACGTGAAAGAAGCTTTCTGAGAAACTTCTTTCTGATCTGTGAGTTCATCTCACAGAGTTACAACCTCTGCCTCAAGAAGCAGTTTGCTAACACTCTTTTCGTGGAATCTGCAAAGTGATATTTGGGAGCCTATTGGGGCCCATGGTGATAAAGGAAATATCCTCACATAATAACTAAAGAGAAGCTTTCTGAGAAACTGCATTGCCAAGTGTGAATGCAACTCACAGAGTTACACGTTTCTCTTCAGTGATCAGTTTGTTAGCACAGTTTTCTGGAAATCTGCAATTAGATACTTCATAGCGCAATGAACATTACAGTGACAAAGGAAATATCCACAGATGAAAACTAGAAAGAAGCTTTCTTAGAAACTTCTTGGTGATGTGTGAATTCATCTCACAGAGTTACACTTATGTTTCGTGGAGCAGTCCATTAACACTGTCTTTGAGGAATCTGAGAAGGGCTTCTTTGGATCACATTGAGGCCTACGCTGATAAAGGAAATTTCATCCGTTCAAAACGTGAAAGAAGCTTTCTGAGAAACTTCTTTCTGATCTGTGAGTTCATCTCACAGAGTTACAACCTCTGCCTCAAGAAGCAGTTTGCTAACACTCTTTTCGTGGAATCTGCAAAGTGATATTTGGGAGCCTATTGGGGCCCATGGTGATAAAGGAAATATCCTCACATAATAACTAAAGAGAAGCTTTCTGAGAAACTGCATTGCCAAGTGTGAATGCAACTCACAGAGTTACACGTTTCTCTTCAGTGATCAGTTTGTTAGCACAGTTTTCTGGAAATCTGCAATTAGATACTTCATAGCGCAATGAACATTACAGTGACAAAGGAAATATCCACAGATGAAAACTAGAAAGAAGCTTTCTTAGAAACTTCTTGGTGATGTGTGAATTCATCTCACAGAGTTACACTTATGTTTCGTGGAGCAGTCCATTAACACTGTCTTTGAGGAATCTGAGAAGGGCTTCTTTGGATCACATTGAGGCCTACGCTGATAAAGGAAATTTCATCCGTTCAAAACGTGAAAGAAGCTTTCTGAGAAACTTCTTTCTGATCTGTGAGTTCATCTCACAGAGTTACAACCTCTGCCTCAAGAAGCAGTTTGCTAACACTCTTTTCGTGGAATCTGCAAAGTGATATTTGGGAGCCTATTGGGGCCCATGGTGATAAAGGAAATATCCTCACATAATAACTAAAGAGAAGCTTTCTGAGAAACTGCATTGCCAAGTGTGAATGCAACTCACAGAGTTACACGTTTCTCTTCAGTGATCAGTTTGTTAGCACAGTTTTCTGGAAATCTGCAATTAGATACTTCATAGCGCAATGAACATTACAGTGACAAAGGAAATATCCACAGATGAAAACTAGAAAGAAGCTTTCTTAGAAACTTCTTGGTGATGTGTGAATTCATCTCACAGAGTTACACTTATGTTTCGTGGAGCAGTCCATTAACACTGTCTTTGAGGAATCTGAGAAGGGCTTCTTTGGATCACATTGAGGCCTACGCTGATAAAGGAAATTTCATCCGTTCAAAACGTGAAAGAAGCTTTCTGAGAAACTTCTTTCTGATCTGTGAGTTCATCTCACAGAGTTACAACCTCTGCCTCAAGAAGCAGTTTGCTAACACTCTTTTCGTGGAATCTGCAAAGTGATATTTGGGAGCCTATTGGGGCCCATGGTGATAAAGGAAATATCCTCACATAATAACTAAAGAGAAGCTTTCTGAGAAACTGCATTGCCAAGTGTGAATGCAACTCACAGAGTTACACGTTTCTCTTCAGTGATCAGTTTGTTAGCACAGTTTTCTGGAAATCTGCAATTAGATACTTCATAGCGCAATGAACATTACAGTGACAAAGGAAATATCCACAGATGAAAACTAGAAAGAAGCTTTCTTAGAAACTTCTTGGTGATGTGTGAATTCATCTCACAGAGTTACACTTATGTTTCGTGGAGCAGTCCATTAACACTGTCTTTGAGGAATCTGAGAAGGGCTTCTTTGGATCACATTGAGGCCTACGCTGATAAAGGAAATTTCATCCGTTCAAAACGTGAAAGAAGCTTTCTGAGAAACTTCTTTCTGATCTGTGAGTTCATCTCACAGAGTTACAACCTCTGCCTCAAGAAGCAGTTTGCTAACACTCTTTTCGTGGAATCTGCAAAGTGATATTTGGGAGCCTATTGGGGCCCATGGTGATAAAGGAAATATCCTCACATAATAACTAAAGAGAAGCTTTCTGAGAAACTGCATTGCCAAGTGTGAATGCAACTCACAGAGTTACACGTTTCTCTTCAGTGATCAGTTTGTTAGCACAGTTTTCTGGAAATCTGCAATTAGATACTTCATAGCGCAATGAACATTACAGTGACAAAGGAAATATCCACAGATGAAAACTAGAAAGAAGCTTTCTTAGAAACTTCTTGGTGATGTGTGAATTCATCTCACAGAGTTACACTTATGTTTCGTGGAGCAGTCCATTAACACTGTCTTTGAGGAATCTGAGAAGGGCTTCTTTGGATCACATTGAGGCCTACGCTGATAAAGGAAATTTCATCCGTTCAAAACGTGAAAGAAGCTTTCTGAGAAACTTCTTTCTGATCTGTGAGTTCATCTCACAGAGTTACAACCTCTGCCTCAAGAAGCAGTTTGCTAACACTCTTTTCGTGGAATCTGCAAAGTGATATTTGGGAGCCTATTGGGGCCCATGGTGATAAAGGAAATATCCTCACATAATAACTAAAGAGAAGCTTTCTGAGAAACTGCATTGCCATGTGTGAATGCAACTCACAGAGTTACACGTTTCTCTTCAGTGATCAGTTTGTTAGCACAGTTTTCTGGAAATCTGCAATTAGATACTTCATAGCGCAATGAACATTACAGTGACAAAGGAAATATCCACAGATGAAAACTAGAAAGAAGCTTTCTTAGAAACTTCTTGGTGATGTGTGAATTCATCTCACAGAGTTACACTTATGTTTCGTGGAGCAGTCCATTAACACTGTCTTTGAGGAATCTGAGAAGGGCTTCTTTGGATCACATTGAGGCCTACGCTGATAAAGGAAATTTCATCCGTTCAAAACGTGAAAGAAGCTTTCTGAGAAACTTCTTTCTGATCTGTGAGTTCATCTCACAGAGTTACAACCTCTGCCTCAAGAAGCAGTTTGCTAACACTCTTTTCGTGGAATCTGCAAAGTGATATTTGGGAGCCTATTGGGGCCCATGGTGATAAAGGAAATATCCTCACATAATAACTAAAGAGAAGCTTTCTGAGAAACTGCATTGCCAAGTGTGAATGCAACTCACAGAGTTACACGTTTCTCTTCAGTGATCAGTTTGTTAGCACAGTTTTCTGGAAATCTGCAATTAGATACTTCATAGCGCAATGAACATTACAGTGACAAAGGAAATATCCACAGATGAAAACTAGAAAGAAGCTTTCTTAGAAACTTCTTGGTGATGTGTGAATTCATCTCACAGAGTTACACTTATGTTTCGTGGAGCAGTCCATTAACACTGTCTTTGAGGAATCTGAGAAGGGCTTCTTTGGATCACATTGAGGCCTACGCTGATAAAGGAAATTTCATCCGTTCAAAACGTGAAAGAAGCTTTCTGAGAAACTTCTTTCTGATCTGTGAGTTCATCTCACAGAGTTACAACCTCTGCCTCAAGAAGCAGTTTGCTAACACTCTTTTCGTGGAATCTGCAAAGTGATATTTGGGAGCCTATTGGGGCCCATGGTGATAAAGGAAATATCCTCACATAATAACTAAAGAGAAGCTTTCTGAGAAACTGCATTGCCAAGTGTGAATGCAACTCACAGAGTTACACGTTTCTCTTCAGTGATCAGTTTGTTAGCACAGTTTTCTGGAAATCTGCAATTAGATACTTCATAGCGCAATGAACATTACAGTGACAAAGGAAATATCCACAGATGAAAACTAGAAAGAAGCTTTCTTAGAAACTTCTTGGTGATGTGTGAATTCATCTCACAGAGTTACACTTATGTTTCGTGGAGCAGTCCATTAACACTGTCTTTGAGGAATCTGAGAAGGGCTTCTTTGGATCACATTGAGGCCTACGCTGATAAAGGAAATTTCATCCGTTCAAAACGTGAAAGAAGCTTTCTGAGAAACTTCTTTCTGATCTGTGAGTTCATCTCACAGAGTTACAACCTCTGCCTCAAGAAGCAGTTTGCTAACACTCTTTTCGTGGAATCTGCAAAGTGATATTTGGGAGCCTATTGGGGCCCATGGTGATAAAGGAAATATCCTCACATAATAACTAAAGAGAAGCTTTCTGAGAAACTGCATTGCCATGTGTGAATGCAACTCACAGAGTTACACGTTTCTCTTCAGTGATCAGTTTGTTAGCACAGTTTTCTGGAAATCTGCAATTAGATACTTCATAGCGCAATGAACATTACAGTGACAAAGGAAATATCCACAGATGAAAACTAGAAAGAAGCTTTCTTAGAAACTTCTTGGTGATGTGTGAATTCATCTCACAGAGTTACACTTATGTTTCGTGGAGCAGTCCATTAACACTGTCTTTGAGGAATCTGAGAAGGGCTTCTTTGGATCACATTGAGGCCTACGCTGATAAAGGAAATTTCATCCGTTCAAAACGTGAAAGAAGCTTTCTGAGAAACTTCTTTCTGATCTGTGAGTTCATCTCACAGAGTTACAACCTCTGCCTCAAGAAGCAGTTTGCTAACACTCTTTTCGTGGAATCTGCAAAGTGATATTTGGGAGCCTATTGGGGCCCATGGTGATAAAGGAAATATCCTCACATAATAACTAAAGAGAAGCTTTCTGAGAAACTGCATTGCCAAGTGTGAATGCAACTCACAGAGTTACACGTTTCTCTTCAGTGATCAGTTTGTTAGCACAGTTTTCTGGAAATCTGCAATTAGATACTTCATAGCGCAATGAACATTACAGTGACAAAGGAAATATCCACAGATGAAAACTAGAAAGAAGCTTTCTTAGAAACTTCTTGGTGATGTGTGAATTCATCTCACAGAGTTACACTTATGTTTCGTGGAGCAGTCCATTAACACTGTCTTTGAGGAATCTGAGAAGGGCTTCTTTGGATCACATTGAGGCCTACGCTGATAAAGGAAATTTCATCCGTTCAAAACGTGAAAGAAGCTTTCTGAGAAACTTCTTTCTGATCTGTGAGTTCATCTCACAGAGTTACAACCTCTGCCTCAAGAAGCAGTTTGCTAACACTCTTTTCGTGGAATCTGCAAAGTGATATTTGGGAGCCTATTGGGGCCCATGGTGATAAAGGAAATATCCTCACATAATAACTAAAGAGAAGCTTTCTGAGAAACTGCATTGCCATGTGTGAATGCAACTCACAGAGTTACACGTTTCTCTTCAGTGATCAGTTTGTTAGCACAGTTTTCTGGAAATCTGCAATTAGATACTTCATAGCGCAATGAACATTACAGTGACAAAGGAAATATCCACAGATGAAAACTAGAAAGAAGCTTTCTTAGAAACTTCTTGGTGATGTGTGAATTCATCTCACAGAGTTACACTTATGTTTCGTGGAGCAGTCCATTAACACTGTCTTTGAGGAATCTGAGAAGGGCTTCTTTGGATCACATTGAGGCCTACGCTGATAAAGGAAATTTCATCCGTTCAAAACGTGAAAGAAGCTTTCTGAGAAACTTCTTTCTGATCTGTGAGTTCATCTCACAGAGTTACAACCTCTGCCTCAAGAAGCAGTTTGCTAACACTCTTTTCGTGGAATCTGCAAAGTGATATTTGGGAGCCTATTGGGGCCCATGGTGATAAAGGAAATATCCTCACATAATAACTAAAGAGAAGCTTTCTGAGAAACTGCATTGCCAAGTGTGAATGCAACTCACAGAGTTACACGTTTCTCTTCAGTGATCAGTTTGTTAGCACAGTTTTCTGGAAATCTGCAATTAGATACTTCATAGCGCAATGAACATTACAGTGACAAAGGAAATATCCACAGATGAAAACTAGAAAGAAGCTTTCTTAGAAACTTCTTGGTGATGTGTGAATTCATCTCACAGAGTTACACTTATGTTTCGTGGAGCAGTCCATTAACACTGTCTTTGAGGAATCTGAGAAGGGCTTCTTTGGATCACATTGAGGCCTACGCTGATAAAGGAAATTTCATCCGTTCAAAACGTGAAAGAAGCTTTCTGAGAAACTTCTTTCTGATCTGTGAGTTCATCTCACAGAGTTACAACCTCTGCCTCAAGAAGCAGTTTGCTAACACTCTTTTCGTGGAATCTGCAAAGTGATATTTGGGAGCCTATTGGGGCCCATGGTGATAAAGGAAATATCCTCACATAATAACTAAAGAGAAGCTTTCTGAGAAACTGCATTGCCAAGTGTGAATGCAACTCACAGAGTTACACGTTTCTCTTCAGTGATCAGTTTGTTAGCACAGTTTTCTGGAAATCTGCAATTAGATACTTCATAGCGCAATGAACATTACAGTGACAAAGGAAATATCCACAGATGAAAACTAGAAAGAAGCTTTCTTAGAAACTTCTTGGTGATGTGTGAATTCATCTCACAGAGTTACACTTATGTTTCGTGGAGCAGTCCATTAACACTGTCTTTGAGGAATCTGAGAAGGGCTTCTTTGGATCACATTGAGGCCTACGCTGATAAAGGAAATTTCATCCGTTCAAAACGTGAAAGAAGCTTTCTGAGAAACTTCTTTCTGATCTGTGAGTTCATCTCACAGAGTTACAACCTCTGCCTCAAGAAGCAGTTTGCTAACACTCTTTTCGTGGAATCTGCAAAGTGATATTTGGGAGCCTATTGGGGCCCATGGTGATAAAGGAAATATCCTCACATAATAACTAAAGAGAAGCTTTCTGAGAAACTGCATTGCCAAGTGTGAATGCAACTCACAGAGTTACACGTTTCTCTTCAGTGATCAGTTTGTTAGCACAGTTTTCTGGAAATCTGCAATTAGATACTTCATAGCGCAATGAACATTACAGTGACAAAGGAAATATCCACAGATGAAAACTAGAAAGAAGCTTTCTTAGAAACTTCTTGGTGATGTGTGAATTCATCTCACAGAGTTACACTTATGTTTCGTGGAGCAGTCCATTAACACTGTCTTTGAGGAATCTGAGAAGGGCTTCTTTGGATCACATTGAGGCCTACGCTGATAAAGGAAATTTCATCCGTTCAAAACGTGAAAGAAGCTTTCTGAGAAACTTCTTTCTGATCTGTGAGTTCATCTCACAGAGTTACAACCTCTGCCTCAAGAAGCAGTTTGCTAACACTCTTTTCGTGGAATCTGCAAAGTGATATTTGGGAGCCTATTGGGGCCCATGGTGATAAAGGAAATATCCTCACATAATAACTAAAGAGAAGCTTTCTGAGAAACTGCATTGCCAAGTGTGAATGCAACTCACAGAGTTACACGTTTCTCTTCAGTGATCAGTTTGTTAGCACAGTTTTCTGGAAATCTGCAATTAGATACTTCATAGCGCAATGAACATTACAGTGACAAAGGAAATATCCACAGATGAAAACTAGAAAGAAGCTTTCTTAGAAACTTCTTGGTGATGTGTGAATTCATCTCACAGAGTTACACTTATGTTTCGTGGAGCAGTCCATTAACACTGTCTTTGAGGAATCTGAGAAGGGCTTCTTTGGATCACATTGAGGCCTACGCTGATAAAGGAAATTTCATCCGTTCAAAACGTGAAAGAAGCTTTCTGAGAAACTTCTTTCTGATCTGTGAGTTCATCTCACAGAGTTACAACCTCTGCCTCAAGAAGCAGTTTGCTAACACTCTTTTCGTGGAATCTGCAAAGTGATATTTGGGAGCCTATTGGGGCCCATGGTGATAAAGGAAATATCCTCACATAATAACTAAAGAGAAGCTTTCTGAGAAACTGCATTGCCAAGTGTGAATGCAACTCACAGAGTTACACGTTTCTCTTCAGTGATCAGTTTGTTAGCACAGTTTTCTGGAAATCTGCAATTAGATACTTCATAGCGCAATGAACATTACAGTGACAAAGGAAATATCCACAGATGAAAACTAGAAAGAAGCTTTCTTAGAAACTTCTTGGTGATGTGTGAATTCATCTCACAGAGTTACACTTATGTTTCGTGGAGCAGTCCATTAACACTGTCTTTGAGGAATCTGAGAAGGGCTTCTTTGGATCACATTGAGGCCTACGCTGATAAAGGAAATTTCATCCGTTCAAAACGTGAAAGAAGCTTTCTGAGAAACTTCTTTCTGATCTGTGAGTTCATCTCACAGAGTTACAACCTCTGCCTCAAGAAGCAGTTTGCTAACACTCTTTTCGTGGAATCTGCAAAGTGATATTTGGGAGCCTATTGGGGCCCATGGTGATAAAGGAAATATCCTCACATAATAACTAAAGAGAAGCTTTCTGAGAAACTGCATTGCCAAGTGTGAATGCAACTCACAGAGTTACACGTTTCTCTTCAGTGATCAGTTTGTTAGCACAGTTTTCTGGAAATCTGCAATTAGATACTTCATAGCGCAATGAACATTACAGTGACAAAGGAAATATCCACAGATGAAAACTAGAAAGAAGCTTTCTTAGAAACTTCTTGGTGATGTGTGAATTCATCTCACAGAGTTACACTTATGTTTCGTGGAGCAGTCCATTAACACTGTCTTTGAGGAATCTGAGAAGGGCTTCTTTGGATCACATTGAGGCCTACGCTGATAAAGGAAATTTCATCCGTTCAAAACGTGAAAGAAGCTTTCTGAGAAACTTCTTTCTGATCTGTGAGTTCATCTCACAGAGTTACAACCTCTGCCTCAAGAAGCAGTTTGCTAACACTCTTTTCGTGGAATCTGCAAAGTGATATTTGGGAGCCTATTGGGGCCCATGGTGATAAAGGAAATATCCTCACATAATAACTAAAGAGAAGCTTTCTGAGAAACTGCATTGCCAAGTGTGAATGCAACTCACAGAGTTACACGTTTCTCTTCAGTGATCAGTTTGTTAGCACAGTTTTCTGGAAATCTGCAATTAGATACTTCATAGCGCAATGAACATTACAGTGACAAAGGAAATATCCACAGATGAAAACTAGAAAGAAGCTTTCTTAGAAACTTCTTGGTGATGTGTGAATTCATCTCACAGAGTTACACTTATGTTTCGTGGAGCAGTCCATTAACACTGTCTTTGAGGAATCTGAGAAGGGCTTCTTTGGATCACATTGAGGCCTACGCTGATAAAGGAAATTTCATCCGTTCAAAACGTGAAAGAAGCTTTCTGAGAAACTTCTTTCTGATCTGTGAGTTCATCTCACAGAGTTACAACCTCTGCCTCAAGAAGCAGTTTGCTAACACTCTTTTCGTGGAATCTGCAAAGTGATATTTGGGAGCCTATTGGGGCCCATGGTGATAAAGGAAATATCCTCACATAATAACTAAAGAGAAGCTTTCTGAGAAACTGCATTGCCAAGTGTGAATGCAACTCACAGAGTTACACGTTTCTCTTCAGTGATCAGTTTGTTAGCACAGTTTTCTGGAAATCTGCAATTAGATACTTCATAGCGCAATGAACATTACAGTGACAAAGGAAATATCCACAGATGAAAACTAGAAAGAAGCTTTCTTAGAAACTTCTTGGTGATGTGTGAATTCATCTCACAGAGTTACACTTATGTTTCGTGGAGCAGTCCATTAACACTGTCTTTGAGGAATCTGAGAAGGGCTTCTTTGGATCACATTGAGGCCTACGCTGATAAAGGAAATTTCATCCGTTCAAAACGTGAAAGAAGCTTTCTGAGAAACTTCTTTCTGATCTGTGAGTTCATCTCACAGAGTTACAACCTCTGCCTCAAGAAGCAGTTTGCTAACACTCTTTTCGTGGAATCTGCAAAGTGATATTTGGGAGCCTATTGGGGCCCATGGTGATAAAGGAAATATCCTCACATAATAACTAAAGAGAAGCTTTCTGAGAAACTGCATTGCCAAGTGTGAATGCAACTCACAGAGTTACACGTTTCTCTTCAGTGATCAGTTTGTTAGCACAGTTTTCTGGAAATCTGCAATTAGATACTTCATAGCGCAATGAACATTACAGTGACAAAGGAAATATCCACAGATGAAAACTAGAAAGAAGCTTTCTTAGAAACTTCTTGGTGATGTGTGAATTCATCTCACAGAGTTACACTTATGTTTCGTGGAGCAGTCCATTAACACTGTCTTTGAGGAATCTGAGAAGGGCTTCTTTGGATCACATTGAGGCCTACGCTGATAAAGGAAATTTCATCCGTTCAAAACGTGAAAGAAGCTTTCTGAGAAACTTCTTTCTGATCTGTGAGTTCATCTCACAGAGTTACAACCTCTGCCTCAAGAAGCAGTTTGCTAACACTCTTTTCGTGGAATCTGCAAAGTGATATTTGGGAGCCTATTGGGGCCCATGGTGATAAAGGAAATATCCTCACATAATAACTAAAGAGAAGCTTTCTGAGAAACTGCATTGCCAAGTGTGAATGCAACTCACAGAGTTACACGTTTCTCTTCAGTGATCAGTTTGTTAGCACAGTTTTCTGGAAATCTGCAATTAGATACTTCATAGCGCAATGAACATTACAGTGACAAAGGAAATATCCACAGATGAAAACTAGAAAGAAGCTTTCTTAGAAACTTCTTGGTGATGTGTGAATTCATCTCACAGAGTTACACTTATGTTTCGTGGAGCAGTCCATTAACACTGTCTTTGAGGAATCTGAGAAGGGCTTCTTTGGATCACATTGAGGCCTACGCTGATAAAGGAAATTTCATCCGTTCAAAACGTGAAAGAAGCTTTCTGAGAAACTTCTTTCTGATCTGTGAGTTCATCTCACAGAGTTACAACCTCTGCCTCAAGAAGCAGTTTGCTAACACTCTTTTCGTGGAATCTGCAAAGTGATATTTGGGAGCCTATTGGGGCCCATGGTGATAAAGGAAATATCCTCACATAATAACTAAAGAGAAGCTTTCTGAGAAACTGCATTGCCAAGTGTGAATGCAACTCACAGAGTTACACGTTTCTCTTCAGTGATCAGTTTGTTAGCACAGTTTTCTGGAAATCTGCAATTAGATACTTCATAGCGCAATGAACATTACAGTGACAAAGGAAATATCCACAGATGAAAACTAGAAAGAAGCTTTCTTAGAAACTTCTTGGTGATGTGTGAATTCATCTCACAGAGTTACACTTATGTTTCGTGGAGCAGTCCATTAACACTGTCTTTGAGGAATCTGAGAAGGGCTTCTTTGGATCACATTGAGGCCTACGCTGATAAAGGAAATTTCATCCGTTCAAAACGTGAAAGAAGCTTTCTGAGAAACTTCTTTCTGATCTGTGAGTTCATCTCACAGAGTTACAACCTCTGCCTCAAGAAGCAGTTTGCTAACACTCTTTTCGTGGAATCTGCAAAGTGATATTTGGGAGCCTATTGGGGCCCATGGTGATAAAGGAAATATCCTCACATAATAACTAAAGAGAAGCTTTCTGAGAAACTGCATTGCCAAGTGTGAATGCAACTCACAGAGTTACACGTTTCTCTTCAGTGATCAGTTTGTTAGCACAGTTTTCTGGAAATCTGCAATTAGATACTTCATAGCGCAATGAACATTACAGTGACAAAGGAAATATCCACAGATGAAAACTAGAAAGAAGCTTTCTTAGAAACTTCTTGGTGATGTGTGAATTCATCTCACAGAGTTACACTTATGTTTCGTGGAGCAGTCCATTAACACTGTCTTTGAGGAATCTGAGAAGGGCTTCTTTGGATCACATTGAGGCCTACGCTGATAAAGGAAATTTCATCCGTTCAAAACGTGAAAGAAGCTTTCTGAGAAACTTCTTTCTGATCTGTGAGTTCATCTCACAGAGTTACAACCTCTGCCTCAAGAAGCAGTTTGCTAACACTCTTTTCGTGGAATCTGCAAAGTGATATTTGGGAGCCTATTGGGGCCCATGGTGATAAAGGAAATATCCTCACATAATAACTAAAGAGAAGCTTTCTGAGAAACTGCATTGCCAAGTGTGAATGCAACTCACAGAGTTACACGTTTCTCTTCAGTGATCAGTTTGTTAGCACAGTTTTCTGGAAATCTGCAATTAGATACTTCATAGCGCAATGAACATTACAGTGACAAAGGAAATATCCACAGATGAAAACTAGAAAGAAGCTTTCTTAGAAACTTCTTGGTGATGTGTGAATTCATCTCACAGAGTTACACTTATGTTTCGTGGAGCAGTCCATTAACACTGTCTTTGAGGAATCTGAGAAGGGCTTCTTTGGATCACATTGAGGCCTACGCTGATAAAGGAAATTTCATCCGTTCAAAACGTGAAAGAAGCTTTCTGAGAAACTTCTTTCTGATCTGTGAGTTCATCTCACAGAGTTACAACCTCTGCCTCAAGAAGCAGTTTGCTAACACTCTTTTCGTGGAATCTGCAAAGTGATATTTGGGAGCCTATTGGGGCCCATGGTGATAAAGGAAATATCCTCACATAATAACTAAAGAGAAGCTTTCTGAGAAACTGCATTGCCAAGTGTGAATGCAACTCACAGAGTTACACGTTTCTCTTCAGTGATCAGTTTGTTAGCACAGTTTTCTGGAAATCTGCAATTAGATACTTCATAGCGCAATGAACATTACAGTGACAAAGGAAATATCCACAGATGAAAACTAGAAAGAAGCTTTCTTAGAAACTTCTTGGTGATGTGTGAATTCATCTCACAGAGTTACACTTATGTTTCGTGGAGCAGTCCATTAACACTGTCTTTGAGGAATCTGAGAAGGGCTTCTTTGGATCACATTGAGGCCTACGCTGATAAAGGAAATTTCATCCGTTCAAAACGTGAAAGAAGCTTTCTGAGAAACTTCTTTCTGATCTGTGAGTTCATCTCACAGAGTTACAACCTCTGCCTCAAGAAGCAGTTTGCTAACACTCTTTTCGTGGAATCTGCAAAGTGATATTTGGGAGCCTATTGGGGCCCATGGTGATAAAGGAAATATCCTCACATAATAACTAAAGAGAAGCTTTCTGAGAAACTGCATTGCCAAGTGTGAATGCAACTCACAGAGTTACACGTTTCTCTTCAGTGATCAGTTTGTTAGCACAGTTTTCTGGAAATCTGCAATTAGATACTTCATAGCGCAATGAACATTACAGTGACAAAGGAAATATCCACAGATGAAAACTAGAAAGAAGCTTTCTTAGAAACTTCTTGGTGATGTGTGAATTCATCTCACAGAGTTACACTTATGTTTCGTGGAGCAGTCCATTAACACTGTCTTTGAGGAATCTGAGAAGGGCTTCTTTGGATCACATTGAGGCCTACGCTGATAAAGGAAATTTCATCCGTTCAAAACGTGAAAGAAGCTTTCTGAGAAACTTCTTTCTGATCTGTGAGTTCATCTCACAGAGTTACAACCTCTGCCTCAAGAAGCAGTTTGCTAACACTCTTTTCGTGGAATCTGCAAAGTGATATTTGGGAGCCTATTGGGGCCCATGGTGATAAAGGAAATATCCTCACATAATAACTAAAGAGAAGCTTTCTGAGAAACTGCATTGCCAAGTGTGAATGCAACTCACAGAGTTACACGTTTCTCTTCAGTGATCAGTTTGTTAGCACAGTTTTCTGGAAATCTGCAATTAGATACTTCATAGCGCAATGAACATTACAGTGACAAAGGAAATATCCACAGATGAAAACTAGAAAGAAGCTTTCTTAGAAACTTCTTGGTGATGTGTGAATTCATCTCACAGAGTTACACTTATGTTTCGTGGAGCAGTCCATTAACACTGTCTTTGAGGAATCTGAGAAGGGCTTCTTTGGATCACATTGAGGCCTACGCTGATAAAGGAAATTTCATCCGTTCAAAACGTGAAAGAAGCTTTCTGAGAAACTTCTTTCTGATCTGTGAGTTCATCTCACAGAGTTACAACCTCTGCCTCAAGAAGCAGTTTGCTAACACTCTTTTCGTGGAATCTGCAAAGTGATATTTGGGAGCCTATTGGGGCCCATGGTGATAAAGGAAATATCCTCACATAATAACTAAAGAGAAGCTTTCTGAGAAACTGCATTGCCATGTGTGAATGCAACTCACAGAGTTACACGTTTCTCTTCAGTGATCAGTTTGTTAGCACAGTTTTCTGGAAATCTGCAATTAGATACTTCATAGCGCAATGAACATTACAGTGACAAAGGAAATATCCACAGATGAAAACTAGAAAGAAGCTTTCTTAGAAACTTCTTGGTGATGTGTGAATTCATCTCACAGAGTTACACTTATGTTTCGTGGAGCAGTCCATTAACACTGTCTTTGAGGAATCTGAGAAGGGCTTCTTTGGATCACATTGAGGCCTACGCTGATAAAGGAAATTTCATCCGTTCAAAACGTGAAAGAAGCTTTCTGAGAAACTTCTTTCTGATCTGTGAGTTCATCTCACAGAGTTACAACCTCTGCCTCAAGAAGCAGTTTGCTAACACTCTTTTCGTGGAATCTGCAAAGTGATATTTGGGAGCCTATTGGGGCCCATGGTGATAAAGGAAATATCCTCACATAATAACTAAAGAGAAGCTTTCTGAGAAACTGCATTGCCAAGTGTGAATGCAACTCACAGAGTTACACGTTTCTCTTCAGTGATCAGTTTGTTAGCACAGTTTTCTGGAAATCTGCAATTAGATACTTCATAGCGCAATGAACATTACAGTGACAAAGGAAATATCCACAGATGAAAACTAGAAAGAAGCTTTCTTAGAAACTTCTTGGTGATGTGTGAATTCATCTCACAGAGTTACACTTATGTTTCGTGGAGCAGTCCATTAACACTGTCTTTGAGGAATCTGAGAAGGGCTTCTTTGGATCACATTGAGGCCTACGCTGATAAAGGAAATTTCATCCGTTCAAAACGTGAAAGAAGCTTTCTGAGAAACTTCTTTCTGATCTGTGAGTTCATCTCACAGAGTTACAACCTCTGCCTCAAGAAGCAGTTTGCTAACACTCTTTTCGTGGAATCTGCAAAGTGATATTTGGGAGCCTATTGGGGCCCATGGTGATAAAGGAAATATCCTCACATAATAACTAAAGAGAAGCTTTCTGAGAAACTGCATTGCCAAGTGTGAATGCAACTCACAGAGTTACACGTTTCTCTTCAGTGATCAGTTTGTTAGCACAGTTTTCTGGAAATCTGCAATTAGATACTTCATAGCGCAATGAACATTACAGTGACAAAGGAAATATCCACAGATGAAAACTAGAAAGAAGCTTTCTTAGAAACTTCTTGGTGATGTGTGAATTCATCTCACAGAGTTACACTTATGTTTCGTGGAGCAGTCCATTAACACTGTCTTTGAGGAATCTGAGAAGGGCTTCTTTGGATCACATTGAGGCCTACGCTGATAAAGGAAATTTCATCCGTTCAAAACGTGAAAGAAGCTTTCTGAGAAACTTCTTTCTGATCTGTGAGTTCATCTCACAGAGTTACAACCTCTGCCTCAAGAAGCAGTTTGCTAACACTCTTTTCGTGGAATCTGCAAAGTGATATTTGGGAGCCTATTGGGCCCATGGTGATAAAGGAAATATCCTCACATAATAACTAAAGAGAAGCTTTCTGAGAAACTGCATTGCCAAGTGTGAATGCAACTCACAGAGTTACACGTTTCTCTTCAGTGATCAGTTTGTTAGCACAGTTTTCTGGAAATCTGCAATTAGATACTTCATAGCGCAATGAACATTACAGTGACAAAGGAAATATCCACAGATGAAAACTAGAAAGAAGCTTTCTTAGAAACTTCTTGGTGATGTGTGAATTCATCTCACAGAGTTACACTTATGTTTCGTGGAGCAGTCCATTAACACTGTCTTTGAGGAATCTGAGAAGGGCTTCTTTGGATCACATTGAGGCCTACGCTGATAAAGGAAATTTCATCCGTTCAAAACGTGAAAGAAGCTTTCTGAGAAACTTCTTTCTGATCTGTGAGTTCATCTCACAGAGTTACAACCTCTGCCTCAAGAAGCAGTTTGCTAACACTCTTTTCGTGGAATCTGCAAAGTGATATTTGGGAGCCTATTGGGGCCCATGGTGATAAAGGAAATATCCTCACATAATAACTAAAGAGAAGCTTTCTGAGAAACTGCATTGCCAAGTGTGAATGCAACTCACAGAGTTACACGTTTCTCTTCAGTGATCAGTTTGTTAGCACAGTTTTCTGGAAATCTGCAATTAGATACTTCATAGCGCAATGAACATTACAGTGACAAAGGAAATATCCACAGATGAAAACTAGAAAGAAGCTTTCTTAGAAACTTCTTGGTGATGTGTGAATTCATCTCACAGAGTTACACTTATGTTTCGTGGAGCAGTCCATTAACACTGTCTTTGGGGAATCTGAGAAGGGCTTCTTTGGATCACATTGAGGCCTACGCTGATAAAGGAAATTTCATCCGTTCAAAACGTGAAAGAAGCTTTCTGAGAAACTTCTTTCTGATCTGTGAGTTCATCTCACAGAGTTACAACCTCTGCCTCAAGAAGCAGTTTGCTAACACTCTTTTCGTGGAATCTGCAAAGTGATATTTGGGAGCCTATTGGGGCCCATGGTGATAAAGGAAATATCCTCACATAATAACTAAAGAGAAGCTTTCTGAGAAACTGCATTGCCATGTGTGAATGCAACTCACAGAGTTACACGTTTCTCTTCAGTGATCAGTTTGTTAGCACAGTTTTCTGGAAATCTGCAATTAGATACTTCATAGCGCAATGAACATTACAGTGACAAAGGAAATATCCACAGATGAAAACTAGAAAGAAGCTTTCTTAGAAACTTCTTGGTGATGTGTGAATTCATCTCACAGAGTTACACTTATGTTTCGTGGAGCAGTCCATTAACACTGTCTTTGAGGAATCTGAGAAGGGCTTCTTTGGATCACATTGAGGCCTACGCTGATAAAGGAAATTTCATCCGTTCAAAACGTGAAAGAAGCTTTCTGAGAAACTTCTTTCTGATCTGTGAGTTCATCTCACAGAGTTACAACTCTGCCTCAAGAAGCAGTTGCTAACACTCTTTTCGTGGAATCTGCAAAGTGATATTTGGGAGCCTATTGGGGCCCATGGTGATAAAGGAAATATCCTCACATAATAACTAAAGAGAAGCTTTCTGAGAAACTGCATTGCCAAGTGTGAATGCAACTCACAGAGTTACACGTTTCTCTTCAGTGATCAGTTTGTTAGCACAGTTTTCTGGAATCTGCAATTAGATACTTCATAGCGCAATGAACATAAAGTGACAAAGGAAATATCACAGATGAAAATAGAAAGAAGCTTTCGTAGAAACTTCTGGTGATGTGTGAATTCATCTCACAGAGTTACACTTATGGTTCGTGGAGCAGTCCATTAACACTGTCTTTGAGGAATCTGAGAGGGCTTCTTTGGATCACATTGAGGCCTACGCGATGAAAGGAAATTCATCCGTTCAAAACGTGAAAGAAGCTTTCTGAGAAACTTCTTTCTGATCTGTGAGTTCATCTCACAGAGTTACAACCTCT
>NW_022142696.1:0-1756 GCF_007565055.1 Rhinopithecus roxellana
TTGTGGTAAGTGAATTCTTCTCACAGAGTTACAACTTAGTCCTCATGAAGCAGTTTGTTAACACTCTTTTCGTTTAATCTGCAAAGTGATATTTGGGAGCCCTTTGGGGCCCAATGTGAAAAAGGAAATCTCCTCAGATAATAACTATGGAGAAGCTTTCTGAGAGACTGCTTTCTGATGTGTGACTTCATCACACAGAGTTCCACCCTTCCCTTCTTGGCACAGTTTGCTAACACTGTGGTCCTGGATAATACAAAGTGATATTTGGGAGCTCATTGAGCGCTATGGTGAAAAAGCATATATCTTCAAAAAAAACTGGAAAGAAGCTTTCTGGGAAAATGAACTTCAACATATGAATGCAACTCACAGAGTTACACGTTTCTCTTCAGTGGTCAGTTTGCTAACACAGTTTTCTGGAAATCTGCAATGGGACTTCTTAGAGCAATGAAGCTTTCGGTGCCAAAGGAAATATACTCTGATGAAAACTAGAAAGAAGCTTTCTTAGAATTCTTCGTGATGTGTGAATCATCTCACAGAGTTACACTTCTGTTTCCTAGAACAGTCCATTAACACTGTCTTTGAGGAACCTGAGAAGGGCTACTTTGGATCGCATTGAGGCCTACGCTGATAAAGGAAATATTATCACTTCAAAACGTGAAAGAAGCTTTCTGAGAAACTCCTTGTGGTAAGTGAATTCTTCTCACAGAGTTACAAATTAGTCCTCATGAAGCAGTTTGTTAACACTCTTTTCGTTTAATCTGCAAAGTGATATTTGGGAGCCCTTTGGGGCCCATTGTGAAAAGGAAATCTCCTCATATAAAACTATGGAGAAGCTTTCTGAGAGACTGCTTTCTGATGTGTGACTTCATCACACAGAGTTCCCCCTTCCCTTCTTGGCACAGTTTGCTAACACTGTGGTCCTGGATCTACAAAGTGATATTTGGGAGCTCATTGAGCGCTATGGTGAAAAAGCATATATCTTCAAAAAAACTGGAAAGAAGCTTTCTGGGAAAATGAACTTCAACATATGAATGCAACTCACAGAGTTACACGTTTCTCTTCAGTGGTCTGTTTGCTAACACAGTTTTCTGGAAATCTGCAATGGAATACATCTTAGAGCAATGAAGCTTTCGGTGCCAAAGGAAATATACTCTGATGAAAACTAGAAAGAAGCTTTCTTAGAAATTTCTTCGTGATGTGTGAATTCATCTCACAGAGTTACACTTCTGTTTCCTAGAACAGTCCATTAACACTGTCTTTGAGGAACCTGAGAAGGGCTACTTTGGATCGCATTGAGGTCTACGCTGATAAAGGAAATATTATCACTTCAAAACGTGAAAGAAGCTTTCTGAGAAACTTCCTTGTGGTAAGTGAATTCTTCTCACAAGTTACAACTTAGTCCTCATGAAGCAGTTTGTTAACACTCTTTTCGTTTATCTGCAAAGTGATATTGGGAGCCCTTTGGGGCACATTGTGAAAAAGGAATCTCCTCATATAATAACTATGGAGAGCTTTCTGAGAGACTGCTTTCTGATGTGTGACTTCATCACACAGAGTTCCACCCTTCCCTTCTTGGAACAGTTTGCTAACACTGTGGTCTGGATTCTTACAAAGTGATTATTGGGAGCTCATTGAGCGCTAGGGTGTAAAAGCATATATCTTCACAAAAAACTGGAAAGACGCTTTCTGGGAAATGAACTTCAACATATGAATGCAAACTCACAGAGTTACACGTTTCTCTTCAGTGGTCAGTTTG
>NW_022142697.1:0-12274 GCF_007565055.1 Rhinopithecus roxellana
AAAGAAGCTTTCTGGGAAAATGAACTTCAACATATGAATGCAACTCACAGAGTTACACGTTTCTCTTCAGTGGTCAGTTTGCTAACACAGTTTTCTGGAAATCTGCAATGGGATACTTCTTAGAGCAATGAAGCTTTCGGTGCCAAAGGAAATATACTCTGATGAAAAGAAAGAAGCTTTCTTAGAATCTTCTTCGTGATGTGTGAACTCATCTCACAGAGTTACACTTCTGTTTCCTAGAACAGTCCATTAACACTGTCTTTGAGGAACCTGAGAAGGGCTACTTTGGATCGCATTGAGGCCTACGCTGATAAAGGAAATATCATCACTTCAAAACGTGAAAGAAGCTTTCTGAGAAACTTCCTTGTGGTAAAGTGAATTCCTTTCACAGAGTTACAACTTAGATCCGCATGAAGTCAGTGTGTTAACGACTCTTTTCGTTTAATCTGCAAAGGGATATTTGGAGCCCTTTGGGGCCCATTGGAAAAAGGAAATCTCCTCATATAATAACTATGGAGAAGCTTTCTGAGAGACTGCTTTCTGATGTGTGACTTCATCACACAGAGTTCCACCCTTCCCTTCTTGGAACAGTTTGCTAACACTGTGGTCCTGGATTCTACAAAGTGATATTTGGGGAGCTCATTGAGCGCTATGGTGAAAAAGCATATATCTTCAAAAAAAACTGGAAAGAAGCTTTCTGGGAAAATGAACTTCAACATATGAATGCAACTCACAGAGTTACACGTTTCTCTTCAGTGGTCAGTTTGCTAACACAGTTTTCTGGAAATCTGCAATGGGATGCTTCTTAGAGCAATGAAGCTTTCGGTGCCAAAGGAAATATACTCTGATGAAAACTAGAAAGAAGCTTTCTTAGAATCTTCTTCGTGATGTGTGAACTCATCTCACAGAGTTACACTTCTGTTTCCTAGAACAGTCCATTAACACTGTCTTTGAGGAACCTGAGAAGGGCTACTTTGGATCGCATTGAGGCCTACGCTGATAAAGGAAATATTATCACTTCAAAACGTGAAAGAAGCTTTCTGAGAAACTTCCTTGTGGTAAGTGAATTCTTCTCACAGAGTTACAACTTAGTCCTCATGAAGCAGTTTGTTAACACTCTTTTCGTTTAATCTGCAAAGTGATATTTGGGAGCCCTTTGGGGCCCATTGTGAAAAAGGAAATCTCCTCATATAATAACTATGGAGAAGCTTTCTGAGAGACTGCTTTCTGATGTGTGACTTCATCACACAGAGTTCCACCCTTCCCTTCTTGGAACAGTTTGCTAACACTGTGGTCCTGGATTCTACAAAGTGATATTTGGGAGCTCATTGAGCGCTATGGTGAAAAAGCATATATCTTCAAAAAAAACTGGAAAGAAGCTTTCTGGGAAAATGAACTTCAACATATGAATGCAACTCACAGAGTTACACGTTTCTCTTCAGTGGTCAGTTTGCTAACACAGTTTTCTGGAAATCTGCAATGGGATACTTCTTAGAGCAATGAAGCTTTCGGTGCCAAAGGAAATATACTCTGATGAAAACTAGAAAGAAGCTTTCTTAGAATCTTCTTCGTGATGTGTGAACTCATCTCACAGAGTTACACTTCTGTTTCCTAGAACAGTCCATTAACACTGTCTTTGAGGAACCTGAGAAGGGCTACTTTGGATCGCATTGAGGCCTACGCTGATAAAGGAAATATTATCACTTCAAAACGTGAAAGAAGCTTTCTGAGAAACTTCCTTGTGGTAAGTGAATTCTTCTCACAGAGTTACAACTTAGTCCTCATGAAGCAGTTTGTTAACACTCTTTTCGTTTAATCTGCAAAGTGATATTTGGGAGCCCTTTGGGGCCCATTGTGAAAAAGGAAATCTCCTCATATAATAACTATGGAGAAGCTTTCTGAGAGACTGCTTTCTGATGTGTGACTTCATCACACAGAGTTCCACCCTTCCCTTCTTGGAACAGTTTGCTAACACTGTGGTCCTGGATTCTACAAAGTGATATTTGGGAGCTCATTGAGCGCTATGGTGAAAAAGCATATATCTTCAAAAAAAACTGGAAAGAAGCTTTCTGGGAAAATGAACTTCAACATATGAATGCAACTCACAGAGTTACACGTTTCTCTTCAGTGGTCAGTTTGCTAACACAGTTTTCTGGAAATCTGCAATGGGATACTTCTTAGAGCAATGAAGCTTTCGGTGCCAAAGGAAATATACTCTGATGAAAACTAGAAAGAAGCTTTCTTAGAATCTTCTTCGTGATGTGTGAACTCATCTCACAGAGTTACACTTCTGTTTCCTAGAACAGTCCATTAACACTGTCTTTGAGGAACCTGAGAAGGGCTACTTTGGATCGCATTGAGGCCTACGCTGATAAAGGAAATATTATCACTTCAAAACGTGAAAGAAGCTTTCTGAGAAACTTCCTTGTGGTAAGTGAATTCTTCTCACAGAGTTACAACTTAGTCCTCATGAAGCAGTTTGTTAACACTCTTTTCGTTTAATCTGCAAAGTGATATTTGGGAGCCCTTTGGGGCCCATTGTGAAAAAGGAAATCTCCTCATATAATAACTATGGAGAAGCTTTCTGAGAGACTGCTTTCTGATGTGTGACTTCATCACACAGAGTTCCACCCTTCCCTTCTTGGAACAGTTTGCTAACACTGTGGTCCTGGATTCTACAAAGTGATATTTGGGAGCTCATTGAGCGCTATGGTGAAAAAGCATATATCTTCAAAAAAAACTGGAAAGAAGCTTTCTGGGAAAATGAACTTCAACATATGAATGCAACTCACAGAGTTACACGTTTCTCTTCAGTGGTCAGTTTGCTAACACAGTTTTCTGGAAATCTGCAATGGGATACTTCTTAGAGCAATGAAGCTTTCGGTGCCAAAGGAAATATACTCTGATGAAAACTAGAAAGAAGCTTTCTTAGAATCTTCTTCGTGATGTGTGAACTCATCTCACAGAGTTACACTTCTGTTTCCTAGAACAGTCCATTAACACTGTCTTTGAGGAACCTGAGAAGGGCTACTTTGGATCGCATTGAGGCCTACGCTGATAAAGGAAATATCATCACTTCAAAACGTGAAAGAAGCTTTCTGAGAAACTTCCTTGTGGTAAGTGAATTCTTCTCACAGAGTTACAACTTAGTCCTCATGAAGCAGTTTGTTAACACTCTTTTCGTTTAATCTGCAAAGTGATATTTGGGAGCCCTTTGGGGCCCATTGTGAAAAAGGAAATCTCCTCATATAATAACTATGGAGAAGCTTTCTGAGAGACTGCTTTCTGATGTGTGACTTCATCACACAGAGTTCCACCCTTCCCTTCTTGGAACAGTTTGCTAACACTGTGGTCCTGGATTCTACAAAGTGATATTTGGGAGCTCATTGAGCGCTATGGTGAAAAAGCATATATCTTCAAAAAAAACTGGAAAGAAGCTTTCTGGGAAAATGAACTTCAACATATGAATGCAACTCACAGAGTTACACGTTTCTCTTCAGTGGTCAGTTTGCTAACACAGTTTTCTGGAAATCTGCAATGGGATACTTCTTAGAGCAATGAAGCTTTCGGTGACAAAGGAAATATACTCTGATGAAAACTAGAAAGAAGCTTTCTTAGAATCTTCTTCGTGATGTGTGAACTCATCTCACAGAGTTACACTTCTGTTTCCTAGAACAGTCCATTAACACTGTCTTTGAGGAACCTGAGAAGGGCTACTTTGGATCGCATTGAGGCCTACGCTGATAAAGGAAATATCATCACTTCAAAACGTGAAAGAAGCTTTCTGAGAAACTTCCTTGTGGTAAGTGAATTCTTCTCACAGAGTTACAACTTAGTCCTCATGAAGCAGTTTGTTAACACTCTTTTCGTTTAATCTGCAAAGTGATATTTGGGAGCCCTTTGGGGCCCATTGTGAAAAAGGAAATCTCCTCATATAATAACTATGGAGAAGCTTTCTGAGAGACTGCTTTCTGATGTGTGACTTCATCACACAGAGTTCCACCCTTCCCTTCTTGGAACAGTTTGCTAACACTGTGGTCCTGGATTCTACAAAGTGATATTTGGGAGCTCATTGAGCGCTATGGTGAAAAAGCATATATCTTCAAAAAAAACTGGAAAGAAGCTTTCTGGGAAAATGAACTTCAACATATGAATGCAACTCACAGAGTTACACGTTTCTCTTCAGTGGTCAGTTTGCTAACACAGTTTTCTGGAAATCTGCAATGGGATACTTCTTAGAGCAATGAAGCTTTCGGTGCCAAAGGAAATATACTCTGATGAAAACTAGAAAGAAGCTTTCTTAGAATCTTCTTCGTGATGTGTGAACTCATCTCACAGAGTTACACTTCTGTTTCCTAGAACAGTCCATTAACACTGTCTTTGAGGAACCTGAGAAGGGCTACTTTGGATCGCATTGAGGCCTACGCTGATAAAGGAAATATCATCACTTCAAAACGTGAAAGAAGCTTTCTGAGAAACTTCCTTGTGGTAAGTGAATTCTTCTCACAGAGTTACAACTTAGTCCTCATGAAGCAGTTTGTTAACACTCTTTTCGTTTAATCTGCAAAGTGATATTTGGGAGCCCTTTGGGGCCCATTGTGAAAAAGGAAATCTCCTCATATAATAACTATGGAGAAGCTTTCTGAGAGACTGCTTTCTGATGTGTGACTTCATCACACAGAGTTCCACCCTTCCCTTCTTGGAACAGTTTGCTAACACTGTGGTCCTGGATTCTACAAAGTGATATTTGGGAGCTCATTGAGCGCTATGGTGAAAAAGCATATATCTTCAAAAAAAACTGGAAAGAAGCTTTCTGGGAAAATGAACTTCAACATATGAATGCAACTCACAGAGTTACACGTTTCTCTTCAGTGGTCAGTTTGCTAACACAGTTTTCTGGAAATCTGCAATGGGATACTTCTTAGAGCAATGAAGCTTTCGGTGCCAAAGGAAATATACTCTGATGAAAACTAGAAAGAAGCTTTCTTAGAATCTTCTTCGTGATGTGTGAACTCATCTCACAGAGTTACACTTCTGTTTCCTAGAACAGTCCATTAACACTGTCTTTGAGGAACCTGAGAAGGGCTACTTTGGATCGCATTGAGGCCTACGCTGATAAAGGAAATATCATCACTTCAAAACGTGAAAGAAGCTTTCTGAGAAACTTCCTTGTGGTAAGTGAATTCTTCTCACAGAGTTACAACTTAGTCCTCATGAAGCAGTTTGTTAACACTCTTTTCGTTTAATCTGCAAAGTGATATTTGGGAGCCCTTTGGGGCCCATTGTGAAAAAGGAAATCTCCTCATATAATAACTATGGAGAAGCTTTCTGAGAGACTGCTTTCTGATGTGTGACTTCATCACACAGAGTTCCACCCTTCCCTTCTTGGAACAGTTTGCTAACACTGTGGTCCTGGATTCTACAAAGTGATATTTGGGAGCTCATTGAGCGCTATGGTGAAAAAGCATATATCTTCAAAAAAAACTGGAAAGAAGCTTTCTGGGAAAATGAACTTCAACATATGAATGCAACTCACAGAGTTACACGTTTCTCTTCAGTGGTCAGTTTGCTAACACAGTTTTCTGGAAATCTGCAATGGGATACTTCTTAGAGCAATGAAGCTTTCGGTGCCAAAGGAAATATACTCTGATGAAAACTAGAAAGAAGCTTTCTTAGAATCTTCTTCGTGATGTGTGAACTCATCTCACAGAGTTACACTTCTGTTTCCTAGAACAGTCCATTAACACTGTCTTTGAGGAACCTGAGAAGGGCTACTTTGGATCGCATTGAGGCCTACGCTGATAAAGGAAATATCATCACTTCAAAACGTGAAAGAAGCTTTCTGAGAAACTTCCTTGTGGTAAGTGAATTCTTCTCACAGAGTTACAACTTAGTCCTCATGAAGCAGTTTGTTAACACTCTTTTCGTTTAATCTGCAAAGTGATATTTGGGAGCCCTTTGGGGCCCATTGTGAAAAAGGAAATCTCCTCATATAATAACTATGGAGAAGCTTTCTGAGAGACTGCTTTCTGATGTGTGACTTCATCACACAGAGTTCCACCCTTCCCTTCTTGGAACAGTTTGCTAACACTGTGGTCCTGGATTCTACAAAGTGATATTTGGGAGCTCATTGAGCGCTATGGTGAAAAAGCATATATCTTCAAAAAAAACTGGAAAGAAGCTTTCTGGGAAAATGAACTTCAACATATGAATGCAACTCACAGAGTTACACGTTTCTCTTCAGTGGTCAGTTTGCTAACACAGTTTTCTGGAAATCTGCAATGGGATACTTCTTAGAGCAATGAAGCTTTCGGTGCCAAAGGAAATATACTCTGATGAAAACTAGAAAGAAGCTTTCTTAGAATCTTCTTCGTGATGTGTGAACTCATCTCACAGAGTTACACTTCTGTTTCCTAGAACAGTCCATTAACACTGTCTTTGAGGAACCTGAGAAGGGCTACTTTGGATCGCATTGAGGCCTACGCTGATAAAGGAAATATCATCACTTCAAAACGTGAAAGAAGCTTTCTGAGAAACTTCCTTGTGGTAAGTGAATTCTTCTCACAGAGTTACAACTTAGTCCTCATGAAGCAGTTTGTTAACACTCTTTTCGTTTAATCTGCAAAGTGATATTTGGGAGCCCTTTGGGGCCCATTGTGAAAAAGGAAATCTCCTCATATAATAACTATGGAGAAGCTTTCTGAGAGACTGCTTTCTGATGTGTGACTTCATCACACAGAGTTCCACCCTTCCCTTCTTGGAACAGTTTGCTAACACTGTGGTCCTGGATTCTACAAAGTGATATTTGGGAGCTCATTGAGCGCTATGGTGAAAAAGCATATATCTTCAAAAAAAACTGGAAAGAAGCTTTCTGGGAAAATGAACTTCAACATATGAATGCAACTCACAGAGTTACACGTTTCTCTTCAGTGGTCAGTTTGCTAACACAGTTTTCTGGAAATCTGCAATGGGATACTTCTTAGAGCAATGAAGCTTTCGGTGCCAAAGGAAATATACTCTGATGAAAACTAGAAAGAAGCTTTCTTAGAATCTTCTTCGTGATGTGTGAACTCATCTCACAGAGTTACACTTCTGTTTCCTAGAACAGTCCATTAACACTGTCTTTGAGGAACCTGAGAAGGGCTACTTTGGATCGCATTGAGGCCTACGCTGATAAAGGAAATATCATCACTTCAAAACGTGAAAGAAGCTTTCTGAGAAACTTCCTTGTGGTAAGTGAATTCTTCTCACAGAGTTACAACTTAGTCCTCATGAAGCAGTTTGTTAACACTCTTTTCGTTTAATCTGCAAAGTGATATTTGGGAGCCCTTTGGGGCCCATTGTGAAAAAGGAAATCTCCTCATATAATAACTATGGAGAAGCTTTCTGAGAGACTGCTTTCTGATGTGTGACTTCATCACACAGAGTTCCACCCTTCCCTTCTTGGAACAGTTTGCTAACACTGTGGTCCTGGATTCTACAAAGTGATATTTGGGAGCTCATTGAGCGCTATGGTGAAAAAGCATATATCTTCAAAAAAAACTGGAAAGAAGCTTTCTGGGAAAATGAACTTCAACATATGAATGCAACTCACAGAGTTACACGTTTCTCTTCAGTGGTCAGTTTGCTAACACAGTTTTCTGGAAATCTGCAATGGGATACTTCTTAGAGCAATGAAGCTTTCGGTGCCAAAGGAAATATACTCTGATGAAAACTAGAAAGAAGCTTTCTTAGAATCTTCTTCGTGATGTGTGAACTCATCTCACAGAGTTACACTTCTGTTTCCTAGAACAGTCCATTAACACTGTCTTTGAGGAACCTGAGAAGGGCTACTTTGGATCGCATTGAGGCCTACGCTGATAAAGGAAATATTATCACTTCAAAACGTGAAAGAAGCTTTCTGAGAAACTTCCTTGTGGTAAGTGAATTCTTCTCACAGAGTTACAACTTAGTCCTCATGAAGCAGTTTGTTAACACTCTTTTCGTTTAATCTGCAAAGTGATATTTGGGAGCCCTTTGGGGCCCATTGTGAAAAAGGAAATCTCCTCATATAATAACTATGGAGAAGCTTTCTGAGAGACTGCTTTCTGATGTGTGACTTCATCACACAGAGTTCCACCCTTCCCTTCTTGGAACAGTTTGCTAACACTGTGGTCCTGGATTCTACAAAGTGATATTTGGGAGCTCATTGAGCGCTATGGTGAAAAAGCATATATCTTCAAAAAAAACTGGAAAGAAGCTTTCTGGGAAAATGAACTTCAACATATGAATGCAACTCACAGAGTTACACGTTTCTCTTCAGTGGTCAGTTTGCTAACACAGTTTTCTGGAAATCTGCAATGGGATACTTCTTAGAGCAATGAAGCTTTCGGTGCCAAAGGAAATATACTCTGATGAAAAGTAGAAAGAAGCTTTCTTAGAATCTTCTTCGTGATGTGTGAACTCATCTCACAGAGTTACACTTCTGTTTCCTAGAACAGTCCATTAACACTGTCTTTGAGGAACCTGAGAAGGGCTACTTTGGATCGCATTGAGGCCTACGCTGATAAAGGAAATATCATCACTTCAAAACGTGAAAGAAGCTTTCTGAGAAACTTCCTTGTGGTAAGTGAATTCTTCTCACAGAGTTACAACTTAGTCCTCATGAAGCAGTTTGTTAACACTCTTTTCGTTTAATCTGCAAAGTGATATTTGGGAGCCCTTTGGGGCCCATTGTGAAAAAGGAAATCTCCTCATATAATAACTATGGAGAAGCTTTCTGAGAGACTGCTTTCTGATGTGTGACTTCATCACACAGAGTTCCACCCTTCCCTTCTTGGAACAGTTTGCTAACACTGTGGTCCTGGATTCTACAAAGTGATATTTGGGAGCTCATTGAGCGCTATGGTGAAAAAGCATATATCTTCAAAAAAAACTGGAAAGAAGCTTTCTGGGAAAATGAACTTCAACATATGAATGCAACTCACAGAGTTACACGTTTCTCTTCAGTGGTCAGTTTGCTAACACAGTTTTCTGGAAATCTGCAATGGGATACTTCTTAGAGCAATGAAGCTTTCGGTGCCAAAGGAAATATACTCTGATGAAAACTAGAAAGAAGCTTTCTTAGAATCTTCTTCGTGATGTGTGAACTCATCTCACAGAGTTACACTTCTGTTTCCTAGAACAGTCCATTAACACTGTCTTTGAGGAACCTGAGAAGGGCTACTTTGGATCGCATTGAGGCCTACGCTGATAAAGGAAATATTATCACTTCAAAACGTGAAAGAAGCTTTCTGAGAAACTTCCTTGTGGTAAGTGAATTCTTCTCACAGAGTTACAACTTAGTCCTCATGAAGCAGTTTGTTAACACTCTTTTCGTTTAATCTGCAAAGTGATATTTGGGAGCCCTTTGGGGCCCATTGTGAAAAAGGAAATCTCCTCATATAATAACTATGGAGAAGCTTTCTGAGAGACTGCTTTCTGATGTGTGACTTCATCACACAGAGTTCCACCCTTCCCTTCTTGGAACAGTTTGCTAACACTGTGGTCCTGGATTCTACAAAGTGATATTTGGGAGCTCATTGAGCGCTATGGTGAAAAAGCATATATCTTCAAAAAAAACTGGAAAGAAGCTTTCTGGGAAAATGAACTTCAACATATGAATGCAACTCACAGAGTTACACGTTTCTCTTCAGTGGTCAGTTTGCTAACACAGTTTTCTGGAAATCTGCAATGGGATACTTCTTAGAGCAATGAAGCTTTCGGTGCCAAAGGAAATATACTCTGATGAAAACTAGAAAGAAGCTTTCTTAGAATCTTCTTCGTGATGTGTGAACTCATCTCACAGAGTTACACTTCTGTTTCCTAGAACAGTCCATTAACACTGTCTTTGAGGAACCTGAGAAGGGCTACTTTGGATCGCATTGAGGCCTACGCTGATAAAGGAAAATTCATCACTTCGAAACGTGAAAGAAGCTTTCTGAGAAACTTCCTTGTGGTAAGTGAATTCTTCTCACAGAGTTACAACTTAGTCCTCATGAAGCAGTTTGTTAACACTCTTTTCGTTTAATCTGCAAAGTGATATTTGGGAGCCCTTTGGGGCCCATTGTGAAAAAGGAAATCTCCTCATATAATAACTATGGAGAAGCTTTCTGAGAGACTGCTTTCTGATGTGTGACTTCATCACACAGAGTTCCACCCTTCCCTTCTTGGAACAGTTTGCTAACACTGTGGTCCTGGATTCTACAAAGTGATATTTGGGAGCTCATTGAGCGCTATGGTGAAAAAGCATATATCTTCAAAAAAAACTGGAAAGAAGCTTTCTGGGAAAATGAACTTCAACATATGAATGCAACTCACAGAGTTACACGTTTCTCTTCAGTGGTCAGTTTGCTAACACAGTTTTCTGGAAATCTGCAATGGGATACTTCTTAGAGCAATGAAGCTTTCGGTGCCAAAGGAAATATACTCTGATGAAAACTAGAAAGAAGCTTTCTTAGAATCTTCTTCGTGATGTGTGAACTCATCTCACAGAGTTACACTTCTGTTTCCTAGAACAGTCCATTAACACTGTCTTTGAGGAACCTGAGAAGGGCTACTTTGGATCGCATTGAGGCCTACGCTGATAAAGGAAATATCATCACTTCAAAACGTGAAAGAAGCTTTCTGAGAAACTTCCTTGTGGTAAGTGAATTCTTCTCACAGAGTTACAACTTAGTCCTCATGAAGCAGTTTGTTAACACTCTTTTCGTTTAATCTGCAAAGTGATATTTGGGAGCCCTTTGGGGCCCATTGTGAAAAAGGAAATCTCCTCATATAATAACTATGGAGAAGCTTTCTGAGAGACTGCTTTCTGATGTGTGACTTCATCACACAGAGTTCCACCCTTCCCTTCTTGGAACAGTTTGCTAACACTGTGGTCCTGGATTCTACAAAGTGATATTTGGGAGCTCATTGAGCGCTATGGTGAAAAAGCATATATCTTCAAAAAAAACTGGAAAGAAGCTTTCTGGGAAAATGAACTTCAACATATGAATGCAACTCACAGAGTTACACGTTTCTCTTCAGTGGTCAGTTTGCTAACACAGTTTTCTGGAAATCTGCAATGGGATACTTCTTAGAGCAATGAAGCTTTCGGTGCCAAAGGAAATATACTCTGATGAAAACTAGAAAGAAGCTTTCTTAGAATCTTCTTCGTGATGTGTGAACTCATCTCACAGAGTTACACTTCTGTTTCCTAGAACAGTCCATTAACACTGTCTTTGAGGAACCTGAGAAGGGCTACTTTGGATCGCATTGAGGCCTACGCTGATAAAGGAAATATTATCACTTCAAAACGTGAAAGAAGCTTTCTGAGAAACTTCCTTGTGGTAAGTGAATTCTTCTCACAGAGTTACAACTTAGTCCTCATGAAGCAGTTTGTTAACACTCTTTTCGTTTAATCTGCAAAGTGATATTTGGGAGCCCTTTGGGGCCCATTGTGAAAAGGAAATCTCCTCATATAATAACTATGGAGAAGCTTTCTGAGAGACTGCTTTCTGATGTGTGACTTCATCACACAGAGTTCCACCCTTCCCTCTTGGAACAGTTTGCTAACACTGTGGTCCTGGATTATACAAAGTGATATTTGGGAGCTCATTGAGCGCTATGGTGAAAAAGCATATATCTTCAAAAAAAACCTGGAAAGAAGCTTTCTGGGAAATGAACTTCAACATATATGAATGCAACTCACAGAGTTACACGGTTTCTCTTCAGTGGTCAGTTTGCTAACACAGTTTTCTGGAAATCTGCAATGGGATACTTCTTAGAGCAATGAAGCTTTCGGTGCAAAGGAAATATACTCTGATGAAAACTAGAAAGAAGCTTTCTTAGAATCTTCTTCGTGATGTGTGAACTCATCTCACAGAGTTACACTTCTGTTTCCTAGAACAGTCCATTAACACTGTCTTTGAGGAACCTGAGAAGGGCTACTTTGGATCGCATTGAGGCCTACGCTGATAAAGGAAATCATCACTTCAAAACGTGAAAGAAGCTTTCTGAGAAACTTCCTTGTGTAAGTGAATTCTTCTCACAGAGTTACAACTTAGTCCTCATGAAGCAGTTTGTTAACACTCTTTTCGTTTAATCTGCAAAGTGATATTTGGGAGCCCTTTGGGGCCCATGTGAAAAAGGAAATCTCCTCATATAATAACTATGGAGAAGCTTTCTGAGAGACTGCTTTCTGATGTTGTGACTTTTCATCACACAGAGTTGGTGGTTTTTTTTTGGTTCCCCCAACCTTTGGTGCATATATCTT
>NW_022142698.1:0-4104 GCF_007565055.1 Rhinopithecus roxellana
ACCATAGGCAAAATCCATACTTCACACTATACATAAAAATGAACTGAAAAATGGGTCACAGGCCTAGTTAGAAACCAAAAACTGTAACATTTCTAGAAGAAAATCTTTGTGACTTTGCACTGGGCAAAGATTTCTTAACTATGACACCAAAAGCATGATCCATAAAAGAAGAAACTGATAAACTGGATTTTATCAAAATTTAAAACTTCTATTCTTCAGATGACACTATTAAGAAAATGTGAAAACAAGCCAGACTGGGAGAAAATATTTGTCTGATAAGAGTTCATTCAGAGTTATAAAGAACCCTCAAAACTCAGTAGAAAAATAATAAAACAATAGGCAAAAGATTTGAACAGACACTTCCACAAAGATGGGAAATAACCACATGAAAAGATGTTCCACAGGCAACCCACAGAATGGGAGAAAATTTTTGCAATCTACTCATCTGACAAAGGGCTAATATCCAGAATCTACAAAGAACTCAAACAAATTTACAAGAAAAAAAAAAAACAACCCCATCAAAAAGTGGGCAAAGCATATGAACAGACACTTCTTAAAAGAAGACATTCATACAGCCAACAGACACATGAAAAAAATGCTCATCATCACTCACCATCAGAGAAATGCAAATCAAAAACCACAATGAGATACCATCTCACACCAGTTAGAATGGCAATCATTAAAAAAAAATCAGGAAACAACAGGTGCTGGAGAGGATGTGGAGAAATAGGAACACTTTTACACTGTTGGTGGGATTGTAAACTAGTTCAACCATTATGGAAAATACTATGGTGATTTCTCAAGGATCTAGAACTAGAAGTACCATATGACCCAACCATCCCATTACTCGGTATATACCCAAAGGATTATAAATCATGCTGCTATAAAGACACATGCACACATATGTTTATTGCAGCACTATTCACATTAGCAAAGACTTGGAATCAACCCAAATGTCCATCTGTGACAGACTGGATTAAGAAAATGTGGCACATATACACCATGGAATACTATGCAGCCATAAAAAAGGATGAGTTTGTGTCCTTTGTAGGGACATGGATTCAGCTGGAAACCATCATTCTCAGCAAACTATCGCAAAAACAGAAAACCAAACACTGCATGTTCTCACTCACAGGTGGGAACTGAACAATGAGATCACTTGGACTCAGGAAGGGGGACATCACACACCGGGGCCTATCATGGGGAGGAGGGAAGGGAGAGAAATTGCATTGGGAATTATACCTGATGTAAATGACGAGTTGATGGGTGCTGACGAGTTGATGGGTGCTGACGAGTTGATGGGTGCAGCACACCAACATGGCAAAAGTATACTATGTAACAAACCTGCACGTTATGCACATGTACCCTAGAACTTAAAGTATAATAATAACAAAATAAAATAAATAAATAAATAAATAAAAAAAAAAGAAAAGATGTTCCAAATCATTAGTCGTTAGGAAAATGCAAATGAAAGGCACTATAGGCCTACAACAATAGCTAAATTTAAAAGATTGACAATACCACATGTTATCAAGGAGGTGGAGGAATTGGAACTCATATACTGTTGGAAATGAAACATTGAAAACAATGTGTTGCTACTTCTTAAAGAGTCAAATGTATACCTGGCAATATGATCCACCACTTGTATGTATTTATCGAAGAGAACTACAAGCATATCATAAAAAGACTCATATATAAATGTTTATAGCAGCTTCATTTGTAAAAGTTCCAAACGGGAAACAACTCAAATGTCCTTAACATGTAACTAGATAAAGAAACTTTGGTATATTCATACAATGAATACTATTCAGCAATCAAAAGAAAGGTCTATGTATACGTATGACAATACGAATGAATGTTAAAGTAATTATGCTGAGTAAAATAAGCCAGACCCAAAAAAGTACTTACTGTATTATTACATTTTTATTAGCGTCTAGAAAATTAAAACTAATCTATATGACAGAAAGGAGATCAATGGTTGCCTGAGAAGAGGGTACACAGAGAGAGACAAGGAAAGATTACAGAATGGCACAAGGGTACATTTTGGGGTGATGCATATTGTTCACTATATTGACTGGCTTCATGGGTACATACACATGTCAAAGCTCATCAAACCATACACTAGATATATTTGCAGTTTATTTTATGTCACTTATAATTCAAAATGCTGTTAAAATTCTCCACAAATTAGGTATGGTAGGAATGTTTCTCAACATAATAAAGACCACATTTGACAAGCCCACAGCCAACATCATACTCAGAGATAAAAAACAGAAAACGTTTCCTCTATGATCTGGAACAAGGGTGTCCACACTCACCACTTCTATCATGCATAGTACTAGAGATGCTAGCTAGAACAGTTAGGCAAGAAAAAGAAAAAAAATATAAGGTGTCCCAATCAGAAAGGAAATGTTAAAATTGTCTCTGTAGGTGACATGACCTTGTATATAGAAACTCCACCAAAAAACTGTTAGACCTAAAAAAGGAATTCAGTAAAGATGCAGGATACCAAAATCACCATAAAAAATGAATTGCATTTCTATACACCAACAACAAACTATCTGAAAAAGAAAGAAAGAATAGCATCTTACAATAGCATAACACAATAAAAATACTCAGGAATAAATTTAATTAAGAAGTTTAAATACTGATGTATTGACAACTATAAAACACTGAGAAAATAAATTGAAGATGACACAAATAAAAAGAAAGATATCACATGTTCTTATATCAGAATGAATATTATTAAAATGTCCATAGGACCCAAGGTGATCTATAGGTTCAATGCAATCCCTATCAAAATTCTAATGACTGCATTCTTCACAGGTAGAGAAAAAATGATTCTAAAATTCATATGGGAGTGGCACCCGAGATGGTCAAATAGGAACAGCTCCAGCCTCCAGCTCCTAGTGTGAGTGACACAGAAGATGGGTGATTTCTGCACTTTCAACTGAGGTGCAGACTGACACATCACACCTCACATGGTGGGGTACACCCTGAGACGAAGCTTCCAGAGCAAGAATCAGACAGCAACACTCGCTATTCACCAATATTCTAACTTCTGCAGCCTCCGCTGCTGATACCCAGGCAAACAGGGTCTGGAGTGGACCTCAAGCAAACTCCAACAGACCTGTAGTTGAGGGTCCTGACTGTTAGAAGGAAAACGAACAAACAGAAAGGACACCCACACCAAAACCCCATCAGTACATCACCATCATCAAAGACCAAGGCAGATAAAACCACAAAGATGGGAAAAAAGCAGTGCAGAAAAGCCAGAAATTCAAAAAATCGGAGCGCATCTCACCCTCCAAAGGAACACAGCTCATCGCCAGGAACGGAACAAAGTTGGATGGAGAATGACTGATGAGTTGAGAGAAGAAGGCTTCAGTTAATCAAATTTCTCAGAGCTAAAGAAGGAACTATGTAACCAGCACAAAGAAACTAAAAAACTTGAAAAAAGAATGGATGAATGGATAGCTAGAATAATCAATGCAGAGAAGGCCTTAAAATAACTGATAGAGTTGAAAACCATGACACAAGAACTATGTGACAAATGCACAAGCTTCAGTAACCGACTCTATCAACTGGAAGAAAGATTATCAGTGGTTGAACATCAAAGAATGAAATGAAGGGAGAAGAGAAATGTAGAGAAAAAAGAGTAAAAAGAAATGAACAAAGCCTCCAAGAAATATGGGATTATGTGAAAAGACCAAATCTACGTCTGATTGGGGTGCCTAAAAGTGAGGGGGAAAGTGGAACCAGTTGGAAAACACTCTGCAGGATATCATGCAGGAGAACTTCCCCAACCTAGTAGGGCAGGCCAACATTCAAATTTAGGAAATACAAAGAACACCACAAAGATACTCCTTGAGAAGAGCAACTCCAAGACGCATAATTGTCAGATTCACCAAAGCTGAAATGAAGGAAAAAATGTTAAGGGCAGCCAGAGAGAAAGGTCAGGTTACCCACAAAGCGAAGCCCATCAGACTAACAGCAGATCTCTCAGCAGAAACTCTCCAAGCCAGAAGAGAGTGGGGGCCAATATTCAACATTCTTAAAGAAAATAATTTTCAACCCAGAATTTCATATCCAGCCAGACTAAGT
>NW_022142699.1:0-5000 GCF_007565055.1 Rhinopithecus roxellana
TTTTCTAGGGAGATAAGGGACAAGAAGCCTACATTATCTCCCAAGATCAAATCTGCCTCCTTAGGCCTAATCCAAAGTTTTCCATCCCACAAGAGCAAAGGTGGGAGAGTCTACTGTGAGGTGGTCTCACTCACTGACATCTGGGAGAAGCATTAGCCCCCAGTATTGAGCTACACTGTGAGATTCTTTTTGTTTTTTAGTAGAGACGGGTTTTCACGGGTTAGCCAGGATGGTCTCGATCTCCTGACCTTGTGATCCGCCCGTCTGCCTCCCAAAAGTGCTGGGATTACAGGCTTGAGCCACCGCGCCCGGCCCCTCACCCTAATCTTAATACATCCATGGCTACGGGAGTGTGAGGCCACAGCAATTGCATGTGTGTTCACGTGTGTCTGCATGCATGTGTTTGTGTGTGTGTGTGTGCATGTGTGCATATGTGAATGTGTGATGCCTTACTAGCTGAGGGAAGGGGAAAAAGGGGTGGCAGTTCCTGATGTTTTTCTCCATCTTGAACACTGTAGGTGCTTTTCCCGGGAGAGCCAGACAGCCATGGTGGGTCAGGAGGATATGTCTCTGAATGAGACCTGTGAAGTGAAGATGAATGATGACACAGAGGCCTGCAGTGACCCTGGCCTGCTCTCCACACAGATGTGAGCTCTGCTGCCTTCTGCCCAGGCCGACCTGGGTATGGGAAAGGGTCTGGAGAGGCAGGGGGAGACCCCTGAGATCCCTCCTCTGGGCATGATTTGTAGGAGGAGAGGAGATCAGAGAAAAACATCTGCACAGCCTCTGTCATCTCCTTAGTGAAATGAGAACCCCCATTACTCACATGATACCCTTTTTATTTGGCCTTTCCTGACTAGGGAAACTTCTAAACATGGTTTCTTAAACATTTTAGACTGTAACCAACAGACATAGATATATTTTCTGGTGAGACTCAGTATATATTGACAATCACACAAGTGTTTCAAGACACTGCTTATAATAAAGCTGCCCAGAAGAGGGCGCTGGTGGCAAATCTAGGCCTGAGATTTTTGGTCCTTGCTGGAATATTTGGAGTATTTTAGTTGCAGACCTAGATGTGTTAGAAGGTGGTGACATCCATTTGGTCAGCTATGACTGGCTTTTAAAAGAATAGCGCAGTGTAGCACAACACAAACTATCAGTGTGCATCACATGTCACAAAGGTAAGTGCTGTGCTGCGAAACATTTGCTAAATTGATAAAGATGTGAGTATCTAGAGGGTCTCCTTGTGAAACGTCTTATGACTGTGGGTAAAGATGTGAGTATCTAGGGGTCTTCTTGTGAAATGTCTTTATGACTGTGGGAAGAATTCACAGAAGTTTGAGACACTGTTTTAGAAGCTTTCTTGAAACAACTTCAGAGTGAGAACAGCGTTTTAGGTTTTTGAAGAAAGGAAAGGTGCAGCTGGAGGTGGTGGGAGGGGAGTACCAAGCCTCCCCACTCCAGGGAGTGGGGAGAGTGGCAGCCAGGTCAGCACAGCATGCAGCTTCTGGGGGTTCAGTGTTTTCTTCTCAGGAACAGGATGGGAAGGGTAGCAGAGGCAACTCCTTTTCCTCTAACGTAGAAAGAAGACTCTAGTGAGTAAGGAAAAACATGGAAATATTCAACACCCAGTTCTTAGAGATGACACCAAAATAATAATTTTAGAAATAAAAACTGATAAAATGGGCTTCCTGAAAATGGAGGCCTTTTGCTCTGTGAAGGATCTTATTAAGAGGATGAAAAGACACACAGCAGACCGAGTGAAAAGAACCGCAACCACATATCCAACAAAGGACTTTTGTCTGGAATCTATGAAGAACTCTCAAAACTCAATACATTTTTTAAAAATCCCATGAGAAATGAGACAAAAGACATGGACAGACATTTCACTAAACAAAGTAGCTGAACAGCAAATGTGCACATGTAAATATGGTCAGCACCATTGGCCATTAGAGAAATGCACATTAAAACCACAATGAGCTCTCACTATGCCAGTTAGAATGGGTAAGATAAAAAATAACACCAAGTGCTAGCAGGAATGTAAGAAAACTGAACATCTCATACATCGCCGGTGTAACTGAAAAATGGTACAGCCACTTTAGAAAAGAATTTGGCAGTTTCTTAAAAAACCAAACATGTACTTCCCATGTGACTCAGTAACTGTACTCTTTGGCATTTACCCCAAAGAATGAAAATTCAAGTTCACAAAAATCTGTACAGTATGTTCCTAAGAGCTTTATTCAGAATAGCCTCACAGTGGAAACCACCCAAATATTTCAATGGTGAAGGAGTCAACAAACTCTAGGATATCCATACAAGAGAATACCACCCAGGAGTAAAAAGAAATAAACTACTGATACAGGCCACAACTGGAGGATCATAACAGCAGGAAACTTGGTGGAAAAGGCCAGTCTTATAAAAGGTTACACACTACACGGTTCCATGTACATAACATCCTCCATATGACAAAACTAGAGATGGAGAACAGAGAACAGATTTGTGGCTGCCAGGGACACAGGGGCAATGTGTGGGGATGTGACTCAAAAGAAGAATGACAAGGGAGGTGAGTTCCACTCAGTGAGGAAACAGTTATATGGCAATGGCAGGGGTGGAGATGGTAGTTACAAGATACACACGTGAGATCACCATGCATAGAACACACACACACACACACACACACACACACACAGTGCATATAAACACTGAAGGCTGCATAAGGTCCATAGTCTAACAAGGTCCGTAGTCTTAACAATAGTCAACCAATGCCAATGCCTGGTTGGATGGTGTCCCGCTGTTCTGTGAGACGGCACTGTTAAGGGAAACCAAGTGAGTCATCCAAGAGATGCCCTTTACTACTTTTGCAACTACCTGTGAACCCATAATTATATTTTAAAAAGTTAAGAAGAGAACTAGCAGATAGCAACCACATGATTGATTAAAGTCAGCCCAATGCCCATCCCTACGGGACTGATCAAATAAACTATAGTCCATCCACACAATGTATGCAGCCATAAAAAATAAGGAATATATTTGCCACCTGGTGTGCACAAGTGATAAAAGCAAGATTCAGAGCACTGGAGAGAGTGCACTACCTACCGTGTGAGAAAAAAAGGGAAATCAGAATGTACCAGAAATACATATTTGCTTCTTTCCACAATAAAAATGGCAAGGACAAATCAGAAGCCAATGAACATGGTTCTCCCTAGGGATGACTGAGGAGCAGGTTAAGTGTAGGGAAAAGAAAGAGAGACCAGACTGTTACTGTGTCTGACAGTAACAGAAAGGAAAGGAAGACATAAGAAACTCCATTTTGATCGGTACCCTGAACAATTGTTTTGCCTTGAGATGCTGTTAATCTGTAACTTTAGCCCCAGCCCCTGTGCTCACAGAAACGTGTGTTGTATGGAATCAAGGTTTAAGGGATCTGGGACTGTGCAGGATGTGCCTTGTTAACAATATGTTTACAGGCAGTATGCTGGGTAAAAGTCGTCACCATTCTCCATTCTCTATTAACCAGGAGCACAATGCACTGCAGAAAGCTGCAGGCACCTTTGCCCAGGAAAGCTGGGTATTGTCCAAGGTTTCTCCCCAACTGAGACAGCCTGAGATATGGCCTCATGGGACGTGAAAGACCTGACCATCCCCCAGCCCGACACCCATGAAGGGTCTGTGCTGAGAAGGATTAGTAAAAGAGGAAGGCCTCTTGCAATTGGGATAAGAGGAAGGCCTCTGTCTCCTGCATGCCCCTGGGAATGGAATGACTCGGTATAAAACCCAGGTGTACATTCATTCCATTCTGAGAGAGTAGAAGACTGCCCTGTGGCTGGAAGTGAGATATGCTGGCGGCAATGCTGCTGTTATTCTTTACTACACTGAGATGTCTGGGTGGAGAGATCCCTAAATCTGGCCTATGTGCACATCCAGGCATAGTACCTTCCCTTGAACTTTACGCTGCTTTCCTGCACGATCAACCTACTCCTATTTTTCTACAATAAGCTCTTCACACTGTATTTTTTTGAATGAAGTTATCTGCCATCTTAGTATTGGCTCTTGGTGAAAATCTTTCTTCCAAGTTAGACAAGAACTGGGACATCAATTTTCAGAACTGATGGTGCTTAATAACTGGCGCTCTGACTTTAAGTGGTGCAGGAAGCGGCCTTTAGGGGGCGCCAGCCATCACACCTGGAGCAAGAGGGCCCTGCACAGTCCCCATCTCCCTGCAGGTGGTGTGCTGCGACGACACTGCCAGCAAGAGAGCCCGGCAGTGCCCCCAGCTTCCAGCAGAGGGCATACGAGGAGTATACTGTGAGCAAGAGGATCCTGCAGTGTTCTTAGCTGCCAGCAGGTGGCGAACGGGCACCACACCATGAGCAAGAAGACCCTGCAGTGTCCTGGTTGGCAGCAGGGGGCATGCTGCCACTCCACAGTGAGCAAGAGGATCCTGTAGTGCCCCCAGCGGCCAGAAGGGAGTGTGCCCCCACTACAAAGCAAGCAAGAGGGCCCGGCAGTGTCCCCAGCTGCCAGTATCGGGAACGCTGCTACTACACTGTGACCCAGAGAGCCCTGCAATGTCCCCAACTGCCAGCAGGCGGAGTGCCGTCACTATACTGAGAGCAAGAGGGCCCTGCAGTGCCCCGGCGCCAGCAGGTGGGGCTGGCCACCACTGTAAGCAAGAGGGCCCTGCAGTTGCTCTAGTCGCCAGGAGGGGGCGCACTGGAACAACACCGTGAGCAAGAAGGCCCTACAGTGCGCGGCTGCAAGCAGGGCGCACCCAAGCCCGGCTTTTCAGATTGCAAATGTTCCGCGCGTCTCTGCGCCGCTCCTCCGATGGCGTGCGTCTCTGCGCTGATAGCGCGCGACAAGCCTACGCGGCGTGCATCTCGCGCCTACGCCTCGACCCCCCCTCCCCAACGGGCGATCTTCCGACTCTGCGCCTGCGCAGCGCCGGCCTGGGACTCCCCGCCGCGGCCCGGACCTGCCGGTCTGCGCCTGCGCCG
>NW_022142699.1:7500-14746 GCF_007565055.1 Rhinopithecus roxellana
AAACCCTAACCCTAACCCTAACCCGAACCCTAACCCGAAACCCTAACCCTAACCCACCTACCCTAACCTAACCCTACCCTAACCCAGAAACCCTAACAAACCCTAACCCCGAACCTAACCCGAACCCTAACCCTAACCCTAACCCTAACCCTAACCCTAGACCACTAACCCTAACCCGAACCCTAACCCTAACCCTAAAAACCCTAACCCTAAACCCTAACCCTAACCTAACCCTAACCCGTAACACAACCCTGAACCCGAAAACCTCAACCCTACCCTAAACCTAACCCAACCCTAACCCTAAAACCTAACCCTAACACCCTAAACCCAACCCTAACCAACCCTAAAACCCTAACCCTAACCCAATACCCTAACCCACCCTAACCCGAAACCCGATAACCAGAACCCAACCCTAACCTAACCCTAACCCTAAAATAACCCTAAGCCCTACCGAACCGAACAACCTACCTAAACCCGAACCCTAAACCCAACCGAAAACCCAACCTCAACCCTAACCCGTAACCCGAACCCTAACCCTAAAACCCTAAAACCACTAACCAAACCGATAACCCTAACCCTAAACCAACCCTAACCCGAACCCTAAACCGAACCCTAACCGACCCAACCGACCGATACCCACCCTAACCCAACCCTAACCCGTAACCCGAATACCCTAACCCGTAAACCCGAACCACTAACCCGTACCCAAACCCTAATCCACTAACCAGACACACCGAATCCCGTAAACCCGTAACCCGTAACACATAACCCCCTAACCCGAACCTAACCCCTAACCCGTGGAACCCTAAGCCTAACCCTGAACCTAACCCTAACCCTAACCCTAACCCTAACCGAACCCGTAACCCGAACCGAACCCGTAACCCACTAAACCCTAACCCATAACCTAACACGAACCTAACACTAAACCCTAACCCTAACCGAACCCTCGAACCCGTAACCCACTAACCTAACCCGAACCCCCCCCCAACCACGTAACCCTACCCTTAACCCTAACCCTAAACCCTAACCCTAAACCCAACCCTAACCCTAACACCTAACCCTTAACCTAACCCTAACCACTACCCGAAACCCTAACCCTAACCCTACCCTAACCCATAACCCTAACGACCCTAAACCCTAACACCTAAACCCTAACCTAACCCTAACAACCTAACCCTAACCCATAGACCATAACCCTACACATTCCTAACCCTAACCCTAACCTAACCCTAAACCATACCATCCTAACACAACCAAACCCAAACCCTAACCACCTGAACCCTAACCCTAAACCTAAACCCTAACCAACCATAACCCTAACCCTTAACCAACCCAACCACTAACCCTAACCCAAACCCAACCCTAACCATAACCCTAACCCAAACTAACCCTAACCCCTAACCCTAACACCTAACCCAAACCACTAACCCTAAACCCTGAACCCGAACCCTAACCCGAACCAAATAGCCCTAAACCTAACCCTAACCCTAACCCTAACCACTAAACCCTAGAACCTAACCCTAACCTAAAACCTAACCTAACCCTAACCCTATAAACCCTAACCCGTAACCGCAACCAACCTAACCAACTAACCCTAACGCCGAACTCCTAACCCGAACCATAACCCAACACCTAACCCCTAACCACTAACCCTAACCCTAAACCCTAACCCTAACCCCTAACCCTAACACCTAACCCTAAAACCCTGAACACACCATAACCCTAACCCTAACCCTAACCCTAACCCTAACCCTAACCCTAACCCTAAACCCTAACCCTAACCCTAACACCTAACCTAACCGATTACCCTAACCCTACCCTAACCCTAACTCCACCCTAAGAAACCCTAACCCTAACCCTACCCTAACCCTGAACACCAACCTAACCCTAACCCAACCCTAACCTAACCCTAACCCGAACCCAGAGCTAACCCAACCCTAACACCCAGCACAGCCCTGCCCTATCCAGCCCTAGGTAGCCCTAACTGACCCTAAGCCTAAGCCTAACCTAACTAACCTAACCACTACCAACCCTAAACCGCTAACCCGAACTACTAACCCGAACCGCAACCCTGACCTAAAACCCTAAACCCTAACCACCAGTAAACCACTAACCCTTAACCTAACCTACACCAACCCTAACCCTAACCTCCTAACCCTAACCAACCCTAACTAACCAACTAACCCCGAAACCCTAACTAACCCTAACCTTCGTAACTAACCTAACCCGTAATCCCTAACCCTACCCTAACAAACCCTAACCCTAACTAACCCTAACCCCTAACCCCTAATCCCCTAACCTAACCCTAACCCTAACCTAACCCTAACCCTAACCCTAACCCCATACCCTAACCCTAACCATAACCCTAACCCTAACCCTTAACCCTAACCTCAACCCTAACCCTAACCCTGTAACCCGAACCCTAACCCGAAACCCTAACCCGAACCCTAACCCTAACCCGAAACCCTCCTAACCCTAACCGGCTAGACCCTAACTAACCCTAACTACCCAACCATAACCCTACCAACCCTAACCCTAACCCTAACCCTAACCCTAACCCTAACCCTACCAAGCCCTAACCCTAAACACCTAACCCAACTACCAAACCCGAACCCTCCCGAACCCGAACCCAACCAAACGACAACCGCTAACCCAAACCCGAACCCGAACCCGAAACCCACCCGCCCGACCAGTCAACGACCCGGACAACAAACCCTAACCCGTAACCCTAACCCTAACCTAACCTAACCCTAAACCCTAACCCTAAACCTAACCCGGAACCCTAAACCCTAACCACTAACCCTAACCCTAACCCATACCCTAACCCTAACCCTACCCGAACCCTAAACCCTAACCCTAACCCTAACCCTAACCCTAACCCTAAACCTACCCTAAACCCTAACCCTAACCCTAACCTAACCCTAACCCTACCCTAACCCTAAAACCCGAACCCTAACCCGAAACCCTACCCTAACCCTAACCCTAGCCTAGCCCTGACCCTAGCCCTAGCCCCCTAGCCCTAGCGACTAGCCCTAGCCGAGCCCAGCACCTAAGCCCGAGCCCTAGCCCTAGCCCTAGCCCTAGCCCTAGCCCAAGCCCCTAGCCCTAGCCCTAGCCCTAGCCCTAGCCCTAACCCTAACCCTAACCCTCACCCTAACCTAACCCTAACCCTAACCCGAACCCTAACCCTAAAACGTAACCCTAAACCTAACCCTAACCCTAACCCTAACCCTAACCCTCCCTAACCCTAAACCAAAACCGCTAACCCCCCCCCCTAAACCCTAACCCTAACCCTAACCACTAACCCTAACCCTAACCCTAACCCTAAAACCCTAACCCTAAAACCCTGACCCTAAACCCAACCCCCTAACCCTACCCTAACCCTAACCGAAACCCTAACCCTAACCCTAACCCCTAACCCTAACCACTAACCCTAACCCTAAACCAACCCTAAAACCCTAACCCTAACCCTAACCGAGCCCTAGCCCTAGCCCTAAAGCCCCTAACCCGAACACCAAAGCCCTAAGCCCTAGCCCTAGCACTAGCCCTAGCCCCTAACCCTAACCCTAACCCTACCCAACGCCTAACCTAACCCTAACCCCTAACCCTAACCCTAAACCCTAACACCTAACCCCTAACCCTAACCAACCCTAACCCTACACCCTAACCCTAACCTAACCCTATCGCGGAAGGTAAGTCGCGCGCCGCCTTCCCGGGGCCCCCGCCCGCCGGGGGGGCGTGGCCAGAGGCGGCGTGGGGGCGGGACGGGGCAGGTGGCATGTCCCGGCGGTGGGCGGGGCACGAACCCGGACACTCGCCTAACCCAACCCTAACCCTAACCCTAACCCTAACCCTGACACGCACCCTAAACCCCCCCCCCCCCCAACTAAACCCTAACCCTAAGACCCTAACCCAAACCCGAATGGCCGCCAGGGGGCGTGTCACGGGCGGCCCGAGGGCGAAAAATGGCTGCTGGGCTCGGGCCTAGCGTCCCAGCCCCTGGAACCGCTTTCGCGGAAGGTAAAAGTCGCGGCGCCGCCGGCCGGGGCCCCCCCCGCCGGGGGGGCGGTGGCAAGGAGGCGGCTGGGGGACGGGACGGGGGCGTGGACATGTCACTGGCGGGGGCCGGGGCCGAACCCTGACACTCACCCTCACCCTAACCCTAACCCCGAACCCTAACCCTAACCCTGACAACTCACCCTAACCCTAACCCTAACCCTAACCTAACCCTAACCCAAAACCCTATGCCTGCCGCCAGGGGCGTTTTCCCCGGGCCGCCCGAGGGCAAAAAATGGCCTGGTGCGCGGTCCTACGGCCGCCGGAAACCGCTTCGCGGAGGTAGTCGCGCGCCGCCGCCTGGGGCCCCCGCCCGCCGGGTGGGGCGTGGCCAGGAGCTGGCTGGGGGCGGGACTGGGGGCGGGGCAAGGTCCCGCGTTGGGCGGGGCCGAACCCTGAACACTCACCCTAAACCCTAACCCCAACCCTAACCCCTAACCCGAACCCTAACTCCTAACCCTAACCCGAACACCTGAACACTCACCCTAACCGAAAAACCCTAACCCTAACCCTAAACACTAAACCCTAACCCGAAAGCCTAACCCTAACCCGAACCCCTAACCCGACCCGTACCCTAACCCCTACCCTCAACCCATGAAAAACCCTGCCCTGACCATGACCTTGACCCTGACCCTAACCCTAACTCCAACGCCAACCATAACCCTAATCCTCAAACCGAAACCCTAACCCTTGGGTGTATATATCTCGTGTTGCAGGAATTCAGAGTGGATTATTTTCCGGTTTTTCCTTCCACACTGAACCATGTCTAAGTCTAAGTTAGGTCTCTGACCGTTCATTATTGAGGGCTACAAAACAGGAGATTTTATTCACTCTGGATGCGGCCCCGAGTTTCCCACAGTGAGGCGGTGCCGCAAACGTCTGTGCTGAAGACAACGCTGCTCCACCTTGGCGGTGTCTCCCGGGTCTCTGCTGAACAGAACGCAGCTCCGCCCTCGCGGTGCCCCCCACGCCTGGGTCTGGGCTGAGCAGAACGCTGCTCCGCCTTCACAGTAGACACCCGGAGGTCTTGCAGAGAACACAGCTCCGCCCTCACGATTGCTCCCGGTTCAGGGCTGAGGAGCATGCAACTCCGCCTTCACAAAGGCACAAAGTTGGCGCAGAGTCGCGGCTGGCGTGGTGCAGGCGCAGAGTCCCAGGCCTGCACAAGCGTAGGGTCGGGCGCTGGCACGGCGCATGCGCAGAGTGGCAGGCCGCAGCAGCGCAGGACGGCGCATGCGTAGAGTCGCAAGCTGGCGCGGCGCTGGCGCGGGGCGCCCGCGGGCGCGGGGGCAGGCGGGGCGACGCAGGCGCAGAGTGCAGGCGGGTCGGCACACGGCGCAGAGTCGCGCGCCGGCGCGCCGCAGGCCGCAGAGTGTCAGGCTTGGAGCGGCGCAGGCGAGACATCGCGCGCCGGGGTGGCAGAGGCTGGCGCAGGCGCAGAGCGGCAGGCCGTGGCGGTGCAGGCGTGGATAGCAGGCCGCGGAAGGCCGGCAGGCGCAGAGTCGCGGGCCGGCGCGGAGCAGGCCAGCGCAGGCGCAGAGTGTCGGGAGGCCGGAGCGCGCAAGGCCGCAGACGCGCGCGCCGCCGTGGGCAGCAGAGGCTGATGCGCAGGGCGCAGAGCGGCAGGCCGTGGGAGCGGTGCAGCGTGGGAATTAGCAGGCCCGGACGGCGCGTTTAGGCGCAGGATGTTCCGCGGCCGGCGCGGAGCAGGCCCAGCGCAGGGCGCAGAGTGGCAGGACGGAGGTAGATGCGAGCGCCGACTCGCGCTGCTATGGCGACCCAGCGCGGGCCGGCGCTAGGCGCAGAACCGAGGTTGGCCAGCGTTGATGCAGGGTCCCCACTCCGCGCGACGCAAGCCCAGGGGTTCGCGCGGCCGACGGCGGGGGAGCGGAGCCTGCGCAGGTCACAGTAGTTGGCAGGGCTTGGGCGGCGCAAGCAACGAAGTCGCAGGCCCAGGGTCGCAGGCTGGCGCAGGCTCAGAGTGGCCAGGCCAGAGCGTTTGCAAGGCGCCAGATCGCTGGCGCTGGGCAACGGCGGCAGGGCCGCGCGTGCGCTGCCGGCAAGGTCGCGCCTCCGGTGGGCGCAGGCCCGGGTCCGCTCTTGGCTGACGCGGGCGCCAGGCCGGCACAGGCTCAGAGGGAACGGACCGGGCGACGCAGTTTAGGCGCAGTGTCCCCGAAGCCGGGGCAGGCGCAGTGCAAAGGGCAGGCAGGGGCTCAGGCGCGGCCCAGGGTCCCGCGGCCGAGGCGGCACAGGCCAGCGCAAGGCGCGAGTGAACAGCCGAGGCGACGAGGCGGCATAGTCGGGCTGCTGTCGGGCGCAGGCCCAGAGTGCGCCGCCGGGCGCGGGGCAGTGCGCAGTCAGTCGCGGGCGGCGGCAGCCCAGGCCTAGGCAGTGGCCAGCAGACCAGAAGCGGCGGCCAGGCGAGACATCGCGCGGCGGTTTGCGCGCGTGGCCGGCCGAGGCGCAGAGTGGGAACGCGAGTTGGAACTGTTGGAGGGGGCCAGGCGACAGAGTGAGCCACGGCGGGGGTGCTTGGCGTTAGGGCGCAGGAGTCGGAGTCCAAGGTCGCAGTGCCGGCGCAGGCGCAGTGCAGGCCCAGAGGGCGGACAAGGCGCAGACTCCAGACGTGCGCCGGCGGGCAGCAGGGCCGACGTGGCACAGGCCGGCGCAGGGGCAGAGTCGTAGGCGTTTGCGCGGCTTGACGCAGGGGGTTCGGCCCTCTGGCAGCGGCGGGCAGCCAGGTCGCGCACCACAGCGGCGCAGGCGCAGAGGGACAGGCCGAGGCGGCGCAGGTGCAGACTCGCAGGCCTGGACGGCGCAGGCGTAGAGTCGCGCGCCGGCGTGGAGCAGGCCAGCGCAGGCGCAGAGTGGCAGGTCAGAGCAGCGCAGGCGCATACTCGCGCGCCGGCACGGCGCAGGCCGGCGCACGGCGCACGTCGGCAGGTTTGGCCCGGCGGCGAATGCAGGGGTCCCGTCCGGCGCGGGCAAAGCCCCAGGGTCCGCCGCCGAACGCGGCGCAGGCAGAAGTTGGCAGGGCTGGGACGGCGCAGGCGCTGAGTCGCAGGCCCAGGTCGCAGGTCGGTGCAAGCACAAGAGTGGCCAAGACCCGTGCCAAGCGCAGGCGCAGACGGCGCAGGGCGGCGCAGGCGCAGAGTCCGCCAAGGCGGGCGCGGCGCTTGACCATGGT
>NW_022142700.1:0-1431 GCF_007565055.1 Rhinopithecus roxellana
GAGCCCTTCTCAGTTTCCCCAAAGACAGTGTTAATGGACTGCTCCACGAAACATAAGTGTAACTGTGAGATGAATTCACACATCACCAAGAAGTTTCTAAGAAAGCTCTTTCTAGTTTTCATCTGTGGATATTCCTTTGTCACTGTAATGTTCATTGCGCTAGAAGTATCTAATTGCAGATTTCCAGAAAACTGTGCTAACAAACTGATCAATGAGGAGAAACGTGTAATCTGTGAGTTGCATTCACACATGGCAATGCAGTTTTCAGAAAGCTTCTCTTTAGTTATTATGTGAGGATATTTGCTTATCACATGGGCCCCAATCGACTCCCAATATCACTTTGCAGATTCCACGAAGAGAGTGTTAGCAAACTGCTTCTTGAGGCAGAGTTTGTACCTCTGTGAGAAGAACTCACAGATCAGAAAGAAGTTTTTCTCAGAAAAGCTTCTTTCACGTTTTGAACGGATGAAATTTCCTTTATCAGCGTAGGCCTCAGTGTGATCAAAGAAGCCCTTCTCAGTTTCCCCAAAGACAGTGTTAATGGACTGCTCCACGAAACATAAGTGTAACTCTGTGAGATGAATTCACATCACCAAGAAGTTTCTAAGAAAGCTTCTTTCTAGTTTTCATCTGTGGTTATTTCCTTTGTCACTGTAATGTTCATTGCGCTATGAAGTATCTAATTGCAGATTTCCAGAAAACTGTGCTAACAAACTGATCAATGAAGAGAAACGTGTAACTCTGTGAGTTGCATTCACACATGGCAATGCAGTTTCTCAGAAAGCTTCTCTTTAGTTATTATGTGAGAATATTTGCTTTATCACCATGGGCCACAGTAGACTCCCTATATCACTTTACAGATTCCACGAAGAGAGTGTTAGCAAACTGCTTCTTGAGGCAGAGTTTGTAACTCTGTGAGATGAACTCACAGATCAGAAAGAAGTTTCTCAGAAAGCTTCTTTCACGTTCTGAACAGATGAAATTTCCTTTATCAGCGTAGGCCTCAATGTGATCCAAAGAAGCCCTTCTCAGTTTCCCAATGACAGTGTTAATGGACTGCTCCACGAAACATAAGTGTAACTCTGTGAGATGAATTCACACCATCACCAAGAAGTTTCTAAGAAAGCTTCTTTCTAGTTTCCATCTGTGGATATTTCTTTGTCATGTAAGTTCATTGCACTATGAAGTATCTAATTGCAGATTTCCAGAAAACTGTGCTAACAAATGATCATGAGGAGAAACGTGTAACTCTGTGAGTTGCATTCACACATGGCAATGCAGTTTCTCAGAAAGCTTCTCTTTAGTTATTATGTGAGGATATTTGCTTTATCACCATGGGCCCCAATAGACTCCCAAATATCACTTTGCAGATTCCACGAACAGAGTGTTAGCAAACTGCTCTTGAGGCAGAGTTTGTAACTCTGTGAGATG
>NW_022142701.1:0-1943 GCF_007565055.1 Rhinopithecus roxellana
GGATGAAATTTCCTTTATCAGCGTAGGCCTCAATGTGGTCCAAAGAAGCCCTTCTCAGTTTCCCCAAAGACAGTGTTAATGGACTGTTCCACGAAACATAAGTGTAACTCTGTGAGATGAATTCACACATCAACAAGAAGTTTCTAAGAAAGCTTCCTTCTAGTTTCACTGTGGATATTTCCTTTGTCACTGTAATGTTCATTGCGCTATGAAGTATCTAATTGCAGATTTCCAGAAAACTGTGCTAACAAACTGATCACTGAAGAGAAACGTGTAACTCTGTGAGTTGCATTCACACATGGTAATGCAGTTTCTCAGAAAGCTTCTCTTTAGTTATTATGTGAGGACATTTCCTTTATCACCATGGGCCCCTATAGGCTCCCAAATATCACTTTGCAGATTAGACGAGAAGAGTGTTAGCAAACTCTTCTTGAGGCAGAGTTGTAACTCTGTGAGATGAACTCACAGATCAGAAAGAAGTTTCTCAGAAAGCTTCTTCACGTTTTGAACGGATGAAATTTCCTTTATCAGCGTAGGCCTCAATGTGGTCCAAAGAAGCCCTTCTCAGTTTCCCCAAAGACAGTGTTAATGGACTGTTCCACGAAACATAAGTGTAACTCTGTGAGATGAATTCACACATCAACAAGAAGTTTCTAAGAAAGCTTCCTTCTAGTTTCACTGTGGATATTTCCTTTGTCACTGTAATGTTCATTGCGCTATGAAGTATCTAATTGCAGATTTCCAGAAAACTGTGCTAACAAACTGATCACTGAAGAGAAACGTGTAACTCTGTGAGTTGCATTCACACATGGTAATGCAGTTCTCAGAAAGCTTCTCTTTAGTTATTATGTGAGGACATTTCCTTTATCACCATGGGCCCCTATAGGCTCCCAAATATCACTTTGCAGATTACGAAAAGAGTGTTAGCAAACTTCTTGAGGCAGAGATTGTAACTCTGTGAGATGAACTCACAGATCAGAAAGAAGTTTCTCAGAAAGCTTCTTTCACGTTTTGAACGGATGAAATTTCCTTTATCAGCGTAGGCCTCAATGTGATCCAAAGAAGCCTTCTCAGTTTCCCCAAAGACAGTGTTAATGGACTGCTCCACGAAACATAAGTGTAACTCTGTGAGATGAATTCACACATCAACAAGAAGTTTCTAAGAAAGCTTCTTTCTAGTTTTCACTGTGATATTTCCTTTGTCACTGTAATGTTCATTGCGCTATGAAGTATCTAATTGCAGATTCCAGAAAACTGTGCTAACAAACTGATCACTGAAGAGAAACGTGTAACTTTGTGAGTTGCATTCACACATGGTAATGCAGTTTCTCAGAAAGCTTCTCTTTAGTTATTATGTGAGGACATTTCCTTTATCACCATGGGCCCCTATAGGCTCCCAAATATCACTTTGCAGATTGAAAAGAGTGTTAGCAAACTTCTTCTTGAGGCAGAGTTGTAACTCTGTGAGATGAACTCACAGATCAGAAAGAAGTTTCTCAGAAAGCTTCTTTCACGTTTTGAACGGATGAAATTTCCTTTATCAGCGTAGGCCTCAATGTGTCCAAAGAAGCCCTTCTCAGTTTCCCCAAAGACAGTGTTAATGGACTGTTCCACGAAACATAAGTGTAACTCTGTGAGATGAATTCACACATCACAAGAAGTTTCTAAGAAAGCTTCTTCTAGTTTTCATCTGGATATTTCCTTTGTCACTGTAATGTTCATTGCGCTATGAAGTATCTAATTGCAGATTTCCAGAAAACTGTGCTAACAAACTGATCACTGAAGAGAAACGTGTAACTCTGTGAGTTGCATTCACACATGGTAATGCAGTTTCTCAGAAAGCTTCTCTTTAGTTATTATGTGAGGACATTTCCTTTATCACCATGGGCCCCTATAGGCTCCCAAATATCACTTTGCAGATTAGACGAGAAGAGTGTTAGCAA